>NW_006800280.1:372653-378447 GCF_000485575.1 Poecilia formosa
AGTTGTGTGTGGGTCTAATTTTCGAAAGAATAAAAAAATACACACAAACGCATACCACAAATAAACACACTCCCAATATCTACATTGCTGGAAAACAGACAACTGATTGCAAAAATGTTACCATGTAAAGCTAACTGGAACTGTTCTATGTGGCCCCAAACTATGGTGACGTTCATTTACATCCAGCAATGTTCAGCAGATCAGGTGAAAGTGACACACTGTAAAATCAGAGTGTTTGTCACTCCCATTGTTTGATTATAAGATCGAGTTATAAAAGCATGCAGAATTTTCTGCTTTAAATCAAAAGTTTATGATGAAAAATATTGCATTTAGAGCAGAAATTTACCTTCAGGTTCCTTTGCCTACTAACACCTAGTGAGTGTTTGTGTCCTTCTCTGTGGACTTCCTCCCTGTGTTAAGTTTAATTTCTGATCAAAAGTACAAACAGGTACCTCCTTTATGTAAAGGAAGGAGGCTGGTACGCAGCAACATCATTTATTTGCATATGGCTGGGCGTGTTGGCATTATTGCTGATTTTGACTGATATTTAATATATTTAAAGTGTTGAATTGAATAATACTAATAATTATAGGCTACTTAGAAGTAAAATTCTAAACTTATATTTCAGCTGAAGTTGCGCCCTTGCGACCATTTGCGGTACTGGGAATAATTTTGTGTCTCCCCAACTGCAGTTCAAGAATGTCTCATGCAATTTGTCTCATGCAGATGGGCACTTTTTAAAAAACAGGGTTTTTTTCTTCCATCTTGAATGAAAAATTTCAGGTACAACACAACATGTTTTTTTATTTTTTCAACCACGTTTTTATGTCACAAACTTTCAGAAAACAATATACCAAGAATTAAAAACTCAGAAGTTTTATAAATGATAGTATAACCAAACTTCTTGTTGCTTTGTCTACCAAGATGACAAGTAAACAAAGGTATGAAATTGCAGCGAAGAAAATAAACATTCATGATGATTATACAGACAAATATCTGTCAAGCTGACAACAACAGTATAGCAGAGTGAAAGATTGCATTTATAATAGTTCTTTCCTTGTTTCACTGACCCTTAAAGTCTCACCATGTCGTAAAACTAATTGCCAATTGGGGATAGTAAAGATACCCTGACTCTAGAGCAGTGGTTCTTAACCTTTTTTGAGGTACCGAACCCCCCAGTTTCATACGCGCATTCACCGTACCCTTCTGATTTAGACTACAGAATTTGGTAAAAACGGTGAGCTTTGCTGAAGTAATTAAAGACACAAGTTCAAATCCATGCTGAGAATGGAACTCCTTCAATCAGTGCTCCTCCGCAGCGCTGATTGGCTAAGCAATGTGACGTGATCCTCTGCAGCAAGTGATGGCAAAGCGGGGCGTCATCACGACTTCATATAAGTGTCTTTACCTCCACGGCAGAGGCTCCGCCGAACCCCTGAGACCGACTCATCGAACCCCTGGGGTTCGATCGAACCCAGGTTAAGAACCACTGGTCTAGAGCCTAGATTGCAACCCTCATTCATCCATTCACACACAGACTCACACTAAGCATTTCAAACTAATTTCCTGGATTTAAATTGTTTCCAAATAACGACTCTCTCTTGTAAAATTACAGTTACTATAGATAAAAATACAATTTGTGCTAGCTTGATTTTTAAGCTTTTTAAATGTACTTTTGTGATGCATCAAATCATTGAATACTCTTCATCTTCCACACAAAATTAGGTCTGAATACTCTGACTGAACAAATATGGAAGACCAACTGCTTCCATTCCTAATTCATTTTTGTATGGTTTATTTTTGAAATAATCAAAGGCTCAAAGTTGATCTCATTTTTCATGTGCAGACTGAAAAACGGATGAAGCTCGTCTTGGAATGAGCACTTGGAGAACGAGTAGATGTGAGATCGGGCCGTCACGTCGTAGAAGGACACAATGCCTTCCTCATAGTCCACAAACACCCCAACCTTCTTTGGTTGGTCTTTAAAAGACAGTGAAACAGGTGGAGCCGTCATGACTGCATATGCTGTAAATGGCTTGGGTACATCACTCTCTTCAAAATGTACCAGAACCCAGTAGCCATTATCTGGGTTTAAAGCTGGTCGTCCCCGGCGGTTAGCGCTGCCCCTGGCTACACCTAGATCCCACCCGTTTGTGCTGCCAACCTCCACCTCCCAGTAGGACTTCCCAGTTGCCAAGGTGTTGAGTCCCAGGACGCTGCCAAGCACATCATATCTCTTCGGAGAATCAGCCACTTCCTGGTTTTCTCCTTCGTCTCTCACTTTGCTGCGATCATCAGAGACAACCAGGCGCTGGTGTGCAGTATCTGGGTCCAGCCTCACATCCACTGGACACCCAAAGTTGGAGGAAAAGAAACAAGCATTTTTCAGAAACAGAACAACTGTTTTTGAGACAGAGTATGAGAGAAGAAAGTGAAATGTACCTTCAAACTTTGTGAATCTCGCAAGTTCTGTGAAGAGAACATTTGTTTTTGATCCATTCTATCCACAATTTGGGTTTCATCACTATAAAGTCAGGTCTTACCAATGGTGGCCAGCTTCTCCAGCTGCTGCTGAATATTTTCAATCATTGTTGTCGCGGTTTCTCTCATGGAGCCAAAAGACAGAGTGGTGTCAAGTTCAATGTACGTCCAGTCTTTCATAACATCCTGAACTGAAAGAGATGGGTACATCTGGAAAAACAGGTTAAAAAAACAACAGAGTTAAACTAATGATCATAACATCTCTACACAATCAAGAAGAAATGATCATTTATATGCATTTTTTTGATGAGGATTTTGAAAACGGATGCAAGCTTTTAAGGTAAAGCTTGCATTTACCTCTGACCTGTAGGAACAGGATGTGATCTTCAAGTGCTGATATATCATCTAGCTTTGAGATTGTTGCCTCGAGTTTGTTGATTTCATCTTCCAACTCATCTTTGAGGTTTTTTGACTCCTTATTTAATAACTGCAGCTTGTCTTCAAGTGGGTTTAGCGCCTCTCCCTTAGCTGCCTTCACAACGTCAAGCACAGCTGTGAACAGAGCATCAATATCCCACCACTCTTTCCCAACATCCTCCTAAAAAATGAAAAAAAATTATGCTTTAAAAATTTTACTTTTTTCCCCAAAATGTTCCTGTTTTTATGATGTTACACAAAAATGTGATTGAATACCTTTCTTGCGACACTGACACACTAAATGACTGAAGACTGGACGATGCCGAGTGCAGTCTGGATTTAATGGTATAATTAGGATACCGTTTTTAGATATTCCTTTTGTTGAGCAAATCTGCTCCAGCACATAGGCACCAATCTTCTCAATACGGTATGCTTGAAATTGTGGAGACAGGACACAGACTGTTCATTCCCCTCTTTGATTGGGCCATGTTTAAGAAAGTTGAGTAGGAGAATTGAGTGTGGGTTGTGTCTCAAATTCTCTTTACCAATCCTATTGAAGCTTGAATGGTGTTTGAATCACCAAAACATACTGGGAATTTAACAACCCCAACAGCATGGCACTTGAGCTTTATTCTGATCCCCAGTTTGACCACACACTGTTGTAGGATAGCATCAGATCCAATACTTGTCACAGGCATTAAAACCACTACCAAGCAGATTCAAAAGGTGTTCAATGGAGTTATGTTCAGGACAAGAGGCAGGCCATTCCTTAATCCTCTCTCCCAAATTCTGAAGCTGAGCATTGATACTTGATGGCCAGTGGTTTAGGTTGCCTCCAATGCTTAGGGTTTTTCCAGGGAGGTGAATGCCACCCCACACCATCCAGCTATTTCAGACAAAAGTTGATTAGCATTGGAGAAGAAGATTTTTCAGGGTTTGCATGGTTGTAGCCCAAGTACTCAACTCTGCTGCTCAACATGTAGATGCATTTCGCTTATAGTCATCACACTATTTCAGTGGTTATAGATGGACTTTCCAACTGTATGATTAACTGTAAAGAAGTTTTGTTACGTTGATTTATCAGGGTAAATGCTCAGCAGGCCTGAAACTTCAGAATTTGCCCAGGGGGTGTGCAATTTTTCTTTTTCCTGTTTTTTCTGTGACGGCATCTCAGACTTCAACCAAGTGGTTACAGTTTGACTTTTTTTGTTATACTCGTACCTTACAACTCTTCAGAGCTTCATTGATCTCATCAATCTTTGCTTTCCTTGTCATGATTCTCTCTTGTAACTGCGCTTTGGTGTTCTCGATTTGATCCTGTAGAAGACAAGAGCAAATCTTGCCAAACATCTTCTCCGTATTGCTTGAAAAATGTCCCTCTGTAACTTTGACCTCAACTGTTGTTCACCTACACAATTTGTATTTGTTCAGCATATTGCATAAAACTTATACTCAACACTCATATGTCTTTAATTGAATCAAGAAGTTTATACCTTTTTCTCTTGCCATTCCTCTTCAGCAGAGACAACTTTCCCATGGTCTCCATCCAAACATCGAGCGCAAATGCATGTTTGTCGCTTCCTGCAGTAAAGCGCGAGCGGGCATCCATGAGTGGGGCAGGCCCTTGTGTCCAGGTTCTCCACAGGTTCCACCAGTTTGTGGCCCTTCAGCCTTTTAGCTGAATAATGGTTCTCCAAGTGGGTTGAACAAAATGAGGCCACACACACAAGGCAGGACTTTTCAGCCTTCTTCTTGGGCACCGTGCAGGCATCACAGGGCACCTCGCCGGCGGCCCCAGTAAACGTCTGGCTCAGTGTGTTTTTCACCTCTTGGACAATGTCTCTCAAGACATTATTCACCTTAGGAGCTTTCCTCAGATGCTTTTTGCAAAGGGGACAAGCATAGTCAACTTGAAATGAGGCGATGCTGAGCTCCAGGCACCTCATGCAGAAGGAGTGACCACAAGATGTGGTCACAGGATCGGTAAATGTTTCCATGCAGATGGGGCATTTTAGGTGTCTTTCCAGAAAGCAGTCATCTTTGACGGATTTGGCCGTGGCGGTCATGTCTGCCAAAATACACCGAAACAAGATTACGCAGTTAGAAAATGTTGGATTTCTACTTTTGGAATGTTGCAAACAGTAACATAGAGTGGGACCATTAATAATGACTTTGAAGCACTTTCATACAAAGTGATGAACAGTTACAAGGAAATAAGACAAAAATAGACCAGCACAAATTAAAAACAGATAAAATACCAAGAAAGTAAGGCAGAAAGTAGAGATTAAAACTATGACAGGCTTAAACAAGTAGATTTTTAAGCTAGCTTCCCTGCCTGATGTCCCGAGGCACAGAAATGGGGCACGAAAGGAGAAGGCACGCTAGCCAACAGTTTTTCTTCTCACTTGAGGGATTTTTAAAAGACTAGTGCCTTGTGATCTGAGAGCAAACGGTCAGAGAGATAAGAGGGTGCCAATCCATTTAAAGCCTTGTAGATGAGCAACTAGATCTTGAAGTCTACTCGAGCCAACAAGGCAGCCAATGAAAGGATGTGCACATATGTTTTGGTTTTAGTCAGAAGACCAGCAGCTGCATTCAGAACTGTCTGCAACCCTCTAAAATATTTTTTTGTAACTCAGAGTAAAGAGCATTGCAATAAACAGTAATGATCAATCAAGGTAGTGTATGTATTACACTTGCATTGGCTGATGTCTTTCATACTAACAATTATATTAGAAGTATTTTGCCATCATTCAATGGTCAGAAAATCTGGTTTGTGAAGGTTGGCCAATAATAATCTTGATATATTAATTAATTTTGAGGTAGGTTATGCAATATTTACAAAATTTTTAAGGTGTTCTATCACAGATTTACCAGAATGGCCAACATATGGCTG
>NW_006800280.1:378459-390823 GCF_000485575.1 Poecilia formosa
TATATATATATAAATAAATCCATGACTGCTGGAGAGCTCCCAAGGTGACTCTAATGGATAGGAGGATGTTTCAAGTATCTAAAAGCTCTTTTTAAATTTGGTTTGTAAATGTAAGAAGCTATGGAATGTAAATGAGTAATATTGCAATTTAGGTAAAATGGAAAAATCTGTATGTGGTTCAAGTACGCAACATCGAATTAAAAATAAGAATAAATATGTAATTGATAATGAATTGGAAATAACTGGTTATTTAAAGACCTCTTTATCTTATTTCAAAAAAGAGGCCCACAGGACTGCGCATCAAAGTTACTTCATAATGTTTTGTTGTATCTAAAACACTGATTAAATAAAGCACTGCTTGTTGTGAAACAAAATGTCATAGGTCAGTTTCAAAATGTTTTTAAGATATCTTTGTGGGAAAATCTTTTCTGCCATGTAATTAATGTGCTGAGTGAAATAAAGTGCCAGTGGTTTTCTGTGGCTTTTTAGTTGGATTTGGAAAAAAAGAAAAAGTTATATTCCGTTATTTCACCCAAATCAACTAGATGAGTAGCTGATTTGCAAGCAGTGGTGACGCATACGTTTATCTCTACCGTATCTACATTGTATCAATTCCTGTTGAGATAACTTTCCTTCACTTTCTTAAAAAGAAAAAAAAACATAGCTCTTCCACCCAATTATTGAGAAAACAGTACCCTTTCACCTTTCTAGGATTTTGCAATTTTTTCCAGGGAGGGAAAATGTTGCTAGATCCTTGTTATGGTGTTTAGCAGTAAAACATTTCTGTTTTTTATTTATTTTTACTCAATTATTTTGTTTAAAGATTCCAAAGGTAAACTGTGTGGACCCTGAGTGTGGAGGTTTGGCTAGTTGTCTTGTTGAGAGTCTGAACAAAAAGGAAGTAGTCAAAAAAGCTGATTTTTATGCTACAACTCTCTTGATTCTTTGTGAAACAGAAGAGAATTTCATTTTGAACTACATGCCCTGAGCGTGAAAAGATTAACAATATACAAGTCTCAAATAAGATAAACCACACTCCTAAATGTTCCAAAACAAGTGTTAGAAAAGATTAAACACAAGAATTTTACAAAAGCAGAAGTAGAAGACCTAGAGCAGAGGTTTACCTTCAGGTTGCTGAGCCGCTCCCGTTAGCAGTGTCCGCCCTGTTCCCTTCTGACTTCCTACTTGTGCCAAGTTTCATTTCTATATAATAGGTCAATTCAGACACCTCCTTCATTTAGAAACGGAAAGCAGGTGTACAACTGAGTCATCGTCTTTTATTTACATGTTGCTGGATGTTGCCTGGTGGTAGGTAGTAACGTTTACAGTCACTATGAAGCCCATTCCGCATAAAACCGAAGAGATCATGAGGGCTGTACAGTTTTGGGTTGTGGAAAGTGACACATTAAGCACTAAGGACTAAAAGCATACCGATCTTTTGATTGAGAGATTATTTGGAGAGCACAATTTATGCGTAAATATATGACTAAATAGAAAAAACTGAATTTGTTTTTTAGTGCAACTCTGAAGAGTAATATTTTCCTTAGGGAAATATTTCATTGTTTAAAGAGGAATAAAGGAGATTTGTACACTATGAAATTGCTATTTTCAGGGGGGGGATTACACAATAAAGGTCAAAAAGAATCCACAACTTTTTGACAACTTTTGTCAAGAAGAGATAATTCTACCACTAAACTAGGTAAGATGACTTGCTAGTGTTAGTAAGAGAAAACCCAAAACATGCACTGAAAGTCAGTATATAATCACTTTGCAAAGGGAAGAACGACTCCAGTATACGTTATTGAACGCCATCTAACTACAGAGTTCCTGGTCATAAAATATTTGTGTATGTTCTGGCAATCTCACACACATCATACCCATTATAGAATATTATTTTAGCTCAGTTATGAAGTGCTGAGCCTGTTGAGATTATTGTAATACAAAATATGTCTTTTGCATTCCTTGTTCATGTGTTTATACTTCTGTCATGTTCAAATTAAATGAATAAAATAACTAATGAAGGCCTTCTGCAGAAGTCTGGTCAGAGTGGGAAGGTGTGCATAGAAATTACAAAAGGAGACAGATTTCTAAGAGCTCATATTTTTATAGAACAAAATATATATTTTTATTATGTCACAATTTTATTGCTTTGGTCCACAGATGTCGAGCATCTTGTCGTTCCGCTCATGAACAGGAGTGTAGGAATCGCTGCGGAGAAACAAAAAGATCCATTAACTCAAACAACCGTTTAGATTTTTTTCCTTTTTCAGTGGGTTGACTTGTGGCGACATGTCAGACCTGCAGAAAGTGGAGGTTGTCTTCGGTCTGTAAGAGCTGCTCCAGCTTCGCGTTCCTCTCCTGCAGCCTGCTGATCTCCTCTTCCAGCTGTTTGATCAGCTTCCTGGTTTGCGCCCAAAGTTCTGCTGGAAGTTCTCCTCCATGGAGGCCTGCGGTCCGCTCCGCGTCCTCAGCCACACTCAGCTTCTCTTGAATCTCTTGCTGAAGCTTCATTCGTCTGCGCTTCAGTTTAGTCTGCGGAGAGAACGACGATTTTATCAAAGACAGTGCCGTTTTTCTGAAGTTACAGTTTGCTATTATAATAGGATGCATGTGTTTTCCTGCTGTTTTTGCCCTCTGTTCAGCTAAATAAAACTCTTTTAGAGCCACAATTCTTGTATAAACATTTGTGAAAAGACAATTTCAACATTTGTAATGTGTCTACTTTAGAAATGCTGTGGTCATCTTTTAAAAATCCCACCATTTTTTTGTTTTTAGGTTTAAAAACAAAACATTTTACAAAAAGGAGTTCTGATACATTTTCTTTTCTGTCAATGGAATGGTGATGTCTGTGGGAAATGATGTTCACAACAAAAAACAAATTCCCACTTAGATTTCAACATAAAGAGAAAATAATATTATGGATACTTATTCTGATGTGGAAATTTAATATAATATCTCATGCAAAAGAACCCTAAAAACCAGCTAAAGCCTGGATTTTTTTTTCTATATTCTAAAAAAAAAATAGTTGCTTGTGCACAAATATTTTAAAATTATCAAGAACATCTGTGGTAGAACCAAAGAGCCATTTGCAATAGACCAATTAGACTTGTTAAAAGTTGAATTGGTTCTTCAATATATCATAAAAAAAAATATGCACAGAAAGCCACAAAACTCACATAACAAAAAATATTGCTGACATATTTAAACACTCCAACTTTAAAAAATAAAAAATTACATTCGTCAGGCTTGCTTTATAAACTTAAGTTAACCAAATAAATGTATTCGTTTGATTACCTGTAACATTTTTTTTTTAAAGTTGGATCACCCGTTTTGTTTTGTTTTTTTTGTTTGTTTTTTTTTCCAATTTATGCTGCTTGACGGTTAAATAGCTTAGAAAATCTTCTGGTTGGCCAACATGATGCTAAACCTTCAGGAGGTGCTAGTTATCTCAGTATAATGCTTTTAGCTCAATTTTTCAGGTGAAAAAAAAAATAGTTCAAACTTTGTTAAATTTCACAAAAATTTGCTAGAAAATCCATTTTTGTTCCAACAAAAACAAAAATCCCTCTTTACCTTGTTCTTAGCAGCTTCCTTGTTGATAGAAACAACATGGTGGCCTCTGTGCTCCGTCTTGGCACAGGTGGCGCAAATGCAGGTTCGGTCACTCCGGCAGAACTTTTCCAACTTCCTCCCATGTAGCCGACACACAGAGTCCTCCAGGTTCTTCGCCACACTGACCAGCAGATGGCGTCCGAGGTCCTCCCTCTGATAATGTGGCTCCAGATGAGCGGAGCAGTACGAGGCCAGGCACACCAGGCAGGACCGGACCGCGGCCCGCCGAGCCGGACAGACGTCACACGGGACCTCTCCCGCTTTGAGCGGTTTGGCTTCGCTTTCAGTTCGCTCAGTCTTCAGCTGCGGCCGTTTGGGGAAGACCGCCATGCAGAGGGGGCACTGGCAGCTCTCGCTGATCCTCCAATACTCTCCTATGCACTCCAGGCAGAAGCTGTGTCCGCAGGGGAGGGATGCTGGGCTGGTGAACTCATCCAGGCAGATGCAGCAGTCAGCAGGCGCTGACATCAGGTTCGGGCTCAGCATGCAACTTGTACGAAACGGATTCACATTTAACTGGATGTTGGGTACAGTTTGTAGGAGTGGAGTCAAGTTTATTTGTGTACCACATTTCAGCAACAAGGCATTTCAAAGTGCTTTAAACCATAAAAACTCCATACAGCAGGGGTGTCCAAAGTGGGTCCTCAAGGGCCGGCATCCTGTATGTTTTAGTTCTCTCCCTGGTTTAATACACCTGCATCAAATGATGGCTCATTAGAAGACCTAAGGAGAACATTGACTTGCTGAGGAGGTTGTTACTACCACCAGGGAGAGAAATAAAACATGCAGGATGCCGGCCCTCGAGGACCGACTTTGGGCACCCCTGCCATACAGTAACGAATTATGAAATGAGTAATAAACGTTACATTTTGTCAAATACCATCATCAAGCAATGTTACATAAAGTATCTTGGTCAATATTGCTTTTAGTACTAATCAAAAGAAACTCTAAACAGGTGGGTTTCAAGCCTTGATTTAAAGGAACTCAGTGTTTTGGCTGTTTTGTTGTTTTCCAGAAGTTTGTTCTAGATTTGTGATGCATACAAGCTGCATGCTTGTATGCATGCTCTGAATGCTGCAGAGGAGACCAGAACCAGAAGACCTGAGATTTCTGGAAGGTTTACACAACAACAAATGTTGCGTGTCTTGGTTTTGACTCAGCTGTTAAGTAATCATACCGTTTACAAGTCAGAATTGTTTTCCTGTTTGTCGGTTGCTTGCAAATCCATCAAGCTGGGGAATTAATTGTTTAGTTTTATTCATATGTCTACAGTGGATGAAAATAGATACCCTGACCTGCATTGATGCGAGATGAGTGATTAATGATGCGGCGTCAATAAGAGTTTGTTCAAAAGTCAACATAATGCTAAGGTGGCTGACAAATTTTAAACCTCAAATCTTTTGGGCCTCCCCTGGAAATTGGGGTCCTGGGATACTGCCCATGTATGTCCTTTCTAAAGTCTGTAAAAGATTATACCTTTTACGGTTCAATTGGTTTTCTGGTTTGCCAGTTGCAAATTGATCAAATCCATCTGCCTGTACAATCCTGCATTGCCAAGACGATATGGAAAAACAAAAACAATCCAGAAACCTAATCATTATCCGACTCTTTGTGTTTACCTTTCTGTTTATTTCCCATCAACTCATGTCATCAGAATCAAAGAAAACTTAAGAGACCGGAAACATGCAGTCAAACTTCATTTTCTGAATTAACCTTCAAATGAGTTCTTAAAAAGCCATCAGCAGCAAAGGGCTGACCTTTGGCAAAGTTGAGTCATGTGATCCGTTTTACTGCAGTTTGTCGTTTGTGTCGCCGTTTTGGCTCAAAGGTAATTCGGTTCAACCCAACTGATTAACAAAGAGACAAATGCTACCTCAACACACTTTAAACGACAAACAGGACCATAAATATTGAGGAATTTAATTCCAACAGAATTAAACAGAATAAAGTATTGAAGATATTCAGTTACATAAATCCCAGTTTTATTCTAATTTACCCACTGTAATCAAGTTGAGTCCTAATAATGCAGGTGTACTTGTGTATTTTGGCACAAATATCAGTTCTCATGCCAGTACTATTAATCCCTGACTGTGATAGGTCAGAGCATTAATGACATTAAAAATGTGACGCATCATTCAGTAAATCAGAAATGAAAAGGCTGTCATAATAATACTAATAATAATAATAATAATAATAATAATAATAATAATAATAATAATAATAAATCAAGATGAGATGCTGATTGTCTCGCTTGCTGCCATTTATTTAGAGCAAAATCTATTTTCTGGCCATAGATTTAGAAATCAGAAGTGAAAATGAAACATACCCACTGAAAAGTCACTAAAAACACAAAACCTGTCATAACAGCGTATATAATTACTTACCTCTGACAATATAATTACTTACCTCTGACAGAAATCTAAAAAAAAAATAATTTAAAAGGACATACCCTTCTTTAAAAAGTATTGCCAACTTGTCCTTTGTGAAGCTTTAGCAGAGTTAAGTTTGCTTCTTATCTGCTGTATTCTTGTTTTGTTGTTCCTATATAGATATAGGCGCACCTCTGTGCGGGAAAAGAGAGGGCGGGGTTTTAGAACTGTAATTTCCTGGATGCTCTTAAACTCACATTCCCGTCCATAAAACTGCTCTTCACAAGCCGGCCTCGAGAGGTCTTCTAGATTTATATGTTGTTTGTTTTGTTTTTTTACTTTTTTCGTCGTCTTCTTCTTTTTCCCCCCCTTTTTTATTTATTTATTTATTTTTATTTATTTATTTTGTTAACCTCTGAAATATGAGGAACAGACAGGATCCGTCCGGCCCCGCAGCAGTGGGAGGAGGACTACTCTCTCACTTATGCCTGAAGCGTTACGGTGGAAAAATGACTACGTCTTTAAGTAAAATCTATGCATGTTGTGATTGGTTCCTGTGGATGAGATGAGCTACACGTGCCGCCGGCGGGAGATAAACAGACTTGGTCATCACGTAACAGCGACGTCACATCAGGGAATTGCGACATCTAGGGGAAATGCCTCGGCGTCATCACAGAGCCTGAGAAGCAAAGTTATGTCGAAAACATTCTAGATGTATGGCAAGACAATTTATTATTTAATACGTACTCGCCAATGGGAAAGAAACAAACTCTGTGCTTGTTGATGTTGTGGTGGCGAGAGTCTTTACTCTGAGTCTCCAACTTCTCCCGTTCTCCTCCCACGTCTGCCCCCGGGACACTTTACTGTTCCGTTGCCCATTTTGAAGATTATTCCTGAAATAGCAACAATTCCTTCAATATTAGCATGCCTAAATATGACTTCAGTAAATTTGGGACCACTAAAACTAAGAATTTCCCCTCCTTTGTCTCAAGGAATCTAAAATCTGATCAATCGAAAGAAGAAGCAAAAATCTGAAAATACAATATTCATTAATGTACTTATGAAAACATTATTTTCACTGCTAAAAGAGGATTTTTGAATTTTTTTATTATCAGGGTCACTTTATGAGAATATTCTTCATAGTCTACAAGTACCACTTTTTTTTTTACTTTTTCCATTTACCAAAATTGGAGATAAATTGGTTATTTTGTTCGCTAAAGCTGTAGCTAGCAAGGATCATTTTTAGTAGATGTTGTGGTAAGGAATGATTTGGCTAGTAAATACAAGGTTGGATAAAATAACAGGCCACATCAATGCTTCAGTGTATCCGTCTTGTCACATTTGGCGGCTTTTCAGGAGAACCCAAATACCAGCAGGAGAGGTAGGCGCGTGGTGGCACTAGAATTTAACTATGAAGTTCTGTATGATAAACTTACAGAACTCAGGGAAACCACACAGGAATCAGGCTGACAGCAACAGTATAACAGTAGACTGCAGCAGTGATTAAGTGAAAGAAACCAAATAGCTTTAATACTGTGGAGATGTGACGATAGAAAGAAAACCAGGTGAGTACAATTAACAGAACACAGAGCAGGTGAGGGAATACGAGGGGATATGTGAGGGAGGACATACTAAAGAAATGTGCTTAAACAAAAAGGGGAAAAAATGAACAGTAAGGGCTACAGAGAAATACACAAAGCCAAGATGAATGTGGGAAAACTAATACTGAACAGGAAAAGACTCAAGCCTTGTACACATAAAGTCAGGTCTTTATCAAAACAAATATCTCCACCACATTGTTAAAAAACATCAACAACAACAAAAACAACATACTATACATGGGATTTGTTTGAGAAAAGTTCTTTACCCACATAAACCCACACATATCCGACCCTGAACGCTGTTTTAAATATGCCAAACCCATAGGGGGCAGTGTAGAGCAAAGCTAAAACACCATACAATACCACTTCCTGTTAGGAAGCATGGCGCCAGAAGGTATTTAATTTGTGTGGATTAGTATGGACAGACAGAGAAGTTGAGCTACTTTTACATGAGTATTAGAATACAAAGTTGATGAAATACAAGACGAAGTCGTTTAGGAATCCTGTCAAAGTAAGTATGTGTATGTATTGGCGCATAATTTGTCGCAGACTGTGATGCGTGGAACACCAATTTTTTGTTTTCCCTTCTTGATACTCAAACACAAAAATTGAGTTTTCTCAAATCTCCACTTTGATGGGAGTTTTCATAAATACTTTTCTTATAAAATGAAGTTTTCTATGAATAAAAAAGGACAAAGCAAAAATATTGTAAACGTTTTCTCAGAGTAATAAAGATAAAATGAGTTAAAACCACAAAACTGTAGTCTCTCTAAACTGACTTTTCTTTTGCTTATAAATTGTTTGATAAAAGGTGTTTTCACAGCACACACTGTTCAAGACCTTCGACCTCATCTGGAAATCACATTTGGACATTTGACCTTAAAGTTTGAGAATCATTGAATTCCACACCAACATAACTGACATAAGTCAGTAGACCAGCTTTTAAGTCTTTATAGAAGCATCTTATTAGCAAAAAAGAAGCACTTTTATCTCAGTACGTTTCTTATCAAGAATGTTATAAACATAATTGATATTCAGTGACATGTTTTACCTGTATGTAATGTTTTAGATCAGAGCTGTACAGAAATGATAATCTCAACACCAGTCAATCGTAAATGACTACTTGGAATCAATATTTAATAGGATATAATTTGGCCAGATAAATTTTCTCTACTGCCCCCTATTGTCCAAACGAGTTGTATGTCCTTTCATAGATTGGGGTGGGGGGTCATAATACAATGATACACAAAGAAAAGTGTCCTGAAACTGATGACTAATGGCGCTGAAATCAAATATTTTCCAAAAATTGTGAAGCCCTACTTTAGATAAACATATCTTACAAGGAATAAATCATAATTTCATTAGAGTTCACCTAACATTGTAGGAGGACCCAAGCAGAATAAAAAAAAAATAATGTACCATTTTCTTCCCAGCAGGGTGTAGGCTTGATGCTATGTTCACAAGAATCAAACAGAGAAAAGGCTATTAGTTGATCTATTTACAATTTGTGCATAAAATGTTTTCCCAGTTTACAGAAAGGCAGAAAAAGATAATTGGTGCAGATTTACATTTTAGGACATTTGTCAACATGTTTGAACTCTACCTTTACTCGTCTGATGGAGCCGCAGAAAAGTCAATGCAACAGCTGAAGTTACATCATTGTAGGACGAAAAGAAAATGGACTAGAAGGTTAATTTAACAGCAGGAATGACGAAGATATTTTGGCTTTCAGCGATCTAGTTTCACCTTATGATAGCCTTTAGCTGGATCATGAAAGACTGAATGAGGACAAGTAGGGATTAGTAACTAACGCCTCAGATTTCTTTGATTTGCTCCACAGGTAGAAGTAAGGGAAAACCTTCCCTGTGAAGCTTTCTCCTACATAAGAGTGAATGTGGAACCTCTTATCAAGGTCGTAGAAGGACACCCGGCCGTCCTCGTAGTCCAGATAAATCCCCATGTTCGTTGGCCTGGTATTGAGATGAAGAACTCTCTGTGGTGAGCAATGAACATAGTAGTCAAAGCCAGACTTTCCCATGGAAAAGAATCCATTTTCTTTTTTCACGATTACTTCATCTGATCTGTCCACCATTTCCAGGGCAACACCGACATGCCAGTTGTTTCTCAGGCCCACCTGGACCTCCCAGTAGTGCCGACCGGAGGTGAAGCCAATCTTCCCAAAAACCATGGGTAAGTCAAACCTTTCTAACTCATAAGATGGTGACCTGGCTTCTTTGGAGAACTTTAGACGTTCCCCATACTCTAATACTCTAAGACCAGGGCCGGCAGTGGAGTCATCAAAAGTGACAGATTCTAAAAAAAAATAAAAAAGTCAAAGTTCAGGAAGGGTTAGTATCTTTTGAAGATGGGTTTAAGTAAATAAAACCACCAGAAAACAGATTCTGACCTTTGTATTGTCTTATTCTGGTCAGTTCTATAAAAGGAAAATAACAAGAACATTGTTATTGCCAGGGTCAATCATTACCAAGAGAAATTTATGAATCTATGAATAATTACCCATGGTTGTCAGCGTTTTGAGTTCGGTTTGAAAACTGGTCATAAGGTGATCCATGGCTCTCCTCACAGTTTGGATGCAGACGTCTGGGTAGACCTTGGTCTTGGACCAGTCCTTCATTTCAGACATGGTGTTCAGAGTCTGCAAAGACTGAACAGAGTAACAGGCGGTTTATGCTTTTTGGCATTTCTGCACAATTTCCAGACTTCAGTGAAACTGATGAGTTTTTATCAAATCTAACATTAGAGCAGGTAGATCAAATGTTTCTTTGGTTTTTAGCTTGTCATCAGACTTACGTTTACCAGCTAACATGTACAATTCTCATTTTCAGTCAGTGAGAGGAGTACAATGTTTTTTTTTTTGTTTTTTTCAAAACAGTTTGAATGAAGCATATTACATTTTTAACCAATATGGGTGTCCGTCCAACATTAAAAAGTCTTAAATTAATGTTTCTAAAATTAAGGCATTAAAATGTCTTAAATTCTTAAAAATAAATGTAAGTCGGCCTTAAGTTTCATCAATGGTCTTAGATTTTATCATGAAGTTTAATTTAATCTAGTATATTCCCATATGAAGTGAGCAAGCTAGCTAGCTTTTTTGCACCTGCCCCCATCAGGGGTAATGGACTCGACACACACAGGATGCAGCAGCGACAACAGTAACAAAAGTTGAAAATTTTTCAACTTTCTAGATTAAATTAAACTTCATGTGTCTTGTTACAAAGCCTGCATGTGTAAAGGCACATGCAGGCCTTTACATATTGAAAATGTTGAGACACGACTTATTCTGTGAAGCTTTTTTAAAGAACGTGACCAGGTTCCTGTTTCAACATGATGTGAAGCTTAGTTGACTGGCTAACCTGTAGAAGTTGAAAGTGGTCTTCACTTTGTAACAGTTCCTCTAGTTGCAAGTGTTTCCTCTGCAGAGCTGCCACCTCCTCTTCTAGCTCCTCAATCATCAACTGGACTTTTTCCTTGGATTTTCTCAATTTTTTCTCAATGTTTGACTGCAGTTTGCTTTGAATCTCTTGCACTCTGCCCATCAGGTTACTGAACAGCTTCTCACCGTCCTCCGTTTGTTTGTCTGCTTTCACCTATCCGAAATACACAAATATTGTTGAATGTAGTGTCACTTTAAGCCATCCTGTAAATATAAATATAATGAAGATACTCACTTTTCTCATTTCTGATGACAAGGTAAATTCCTCTATCTTTTTTGTTCTTTCTTCGATCATGAGTTTGATTTTTGCTCGTTTGGATTCAAGGTTTTCCTAAAAGAAAGTTAATGGCTGTCAGTAAAGCCTAGTCCTGAGCACTGAGAGCGTTTTTACTCCCTTACAGAGTTCTTGTCTTTTTTCTTTTTTGTCACCTTTTCTAATTATGAGAATAAAGTCATAAAATTACAAGAAGTCCTAATATTCCCAGAATAAACTCATACGAGAATAGTCATGTAGTTACAAGAGTAAAGTCATATGAAAATAGTTGACATAATAAGAAAATAGTCATAACACTACAGCTTTGTTGCATTACTTTGACTTTATTATTGAAATATGTCTTCGTTTTCAATATGTTGACTTTTTTCATGTAATACTCTGACTTTGTTTTACATTATTTTGACTTTATTATCGTATTTCGAATTTCTTCTCATACAACTTTATTCTTGGATGTGACTTTTTTCTCATTGTGACTTCCTTCTCATTTTTGACTTTTTTCTTGTATGACTTTATTTTCATTATTTTGACATGATTCTCATATTTAGTAATTTTCCCCATATTATTTAAATTTTATTCTTGCATTATTTCATCTTTATTTGTGTAATGTCAACTTTTTCCTTAGTTCAATTTTTTTTTTTTTCATTATTTCTTGCACGACTATTCTCGTACTTCTTTGACGTTTTTCCTGTGTAACTATTTTTGTAACATTAATTTTGTATTAGTCCAACATTTTTCCTGTATTATTACGGCTGCAATCTCATAATTTTTCAACTTTATTCTTGAGCGATTTTATTCTCATATTAGTTCTCATTTTTATTTTTTTTTCTTAGTATGGCCCTAATACTTCATCTATTAAATGTTCAGTGGTTAAACTTGTTTCAAGACTTTTTAAAGTACTCAAATTATCTTTGATGTTAAAATGATCTGACATATCTTGGAGTGACAACAAAAATCTGCAAAGCACTGTAAGTACAAATGATTGAGGTCTCACTTTCTGCAGAGCCCCCTCCTCTTCAACAGGTACCGTCTCGTGGTCTCTATGTTCTGCTTCACA
>NW_006800280.1:392537-435874 GCF_000485575.1 Poecilia formosa
GTCTGTCACTAGAGACAGACAGGTTAGACAGGGGGGTCAAAGTCCAGTCCTCAAGGGCCTCTGACCTACAACTTTTAGATGTACCTCTGCTGCACCACACCTGAAAAGAATAATTAGGTCATTAGCAAGGCTCAGGAAAACCGATCTACACAGGGAGGAGGTAATTAAGCCATTTCATTCCACTGTTTTTTACCTGTGGCACATCTAAACACTGCAGGACAGCGGCCCTTGAGGACTGGAGTTTGACACCCCTGTCATTGTGAATGACAACCTGAGACCAACAGGTTAATACAGAAATGCTATGTTACGAAAGATGCTACAAACTCATTGAAAAGGTAAGCCACAAATGTTTGTTAAAAATAAATGCTTACTGCTTTCATGGTGCTGTATCCAAGTGTTTTAATAGAAAGTTGGGTGGAAGGAAAACATGTGGCAGAGAAAAATGTTCAATAAGACAAATATAATGTAGTCTTTTTACCAATTTGATGTTGTACAATATGATGAATTATTAATTTCACTCTATTTTCAATTGTAGAGCAAAGCAAGTTAACTGATACACTTTTTGGTTGAGGATTTTCACAGCTTTCTTTGACAGATTTCTGGTCACCATTAACAACTTTGATGTGATGGGATTGCGGAGGAGATGATATCTAACGTATGCTGTGTGGAACATCTTGTATTTTATTGCAGGTTAATTTGTTTTTGCAGTAAAAGGCCAGGCTGGTTACTTTCCTCTAAGACACAAGTGTTAAACTTGAGGCCTGAAGGCCAAATCTGGCCCGCCATAGCGACTCAATCCAAGTCTGTCTGAAATCTTTCATAAAAAATCCTGTGCCAGACCTAAAAAAAAAATTGGATATGAAACAAACAAAACTGACCAGAACCCAAAACATGAAAGGCTAAAAGGATACTGTTACAAAGAATGCTTAATGCTATAGACATTCAAGAGAAAAATCTAGTTTACTCTTTATAATGTAAATTGGCAAACACATTCCAAAATAGCAGGATCATTGGTACAAAGTTGACTTTTGCTTCAGATAGAAAAAAAAAAACATGAGATTTTTAGGTACATTTGCCAACATCCAGCCAAGGGTTATTGCTTGAAGTGAATGTAGCCTTGAAGACTGAGCAGAAGTTCTCGTTCTGTAGTTCTGAATGTTCTCGAGTTTCATTCCTCAGGCAGTAAAATCTTTAAATTCCCACCAACCTTTACTTAGGCCTAGAAAAAACCTTTTGTTTCATTACATATTTACTGTCAAGGAAGTTACAAACGTGTTTGATACGAAATGACCTAATCCCCAGCTATACAACACTTTACATTAACATGTCTTCCCTGAAACCAAACAGTTGTAGGTAAAAATCTTTCAGTATTTACCAGTGGTCAGTTTAATCTGTAGGACATCTGGATTTCATGGATCTAGTTGGAGTTTGACCCTACAATCGATTCTATTCAGCTGGTTTTTTAGCTTGGTCAAGAGAGCGAATGAGACGAAGGTAGTGTTCTGGATCAAGGATGGAAAGTAGGAGCAAAGGCTCTGACCTCTTTGTGCCGCTGTGCAGATAGAAATATGGGAAAAGTTTCCCTGTGAAATGCTCCTGTAGGAAAGAATAAATATGCAACTTCTGGGTCACGTCAAAGAATGACACTCTACCTGCCTCGTAGTCTAAATACACCCCCACGCTTCTTGGCCTGGGACTGAGGTGTAGAACTTTACAAGCTGTATCACGAACTTCATAATCGAAACCAGACTTTCCCAAAAAATAGAATCCCCTGTCTTTGTTCACAGTACTTTGTGATCTATCAACCGTTTCCAGGGCTACACCGACATGCCAGTCATTTCTCAGGCCCACCTCAACCTCCCAGTAGTGCCGACCGGAGATGAAGCCATTCGTTCCAAAAACCATGGGTAGACAAAACCTTTGTGATTTGGAAGATGGTGTTGGTGATGGTGTTGCGGTTTTTGCGTACTTGAGACGTTTCCCAGAATCGGTTATTACAAGGCCAGCCCCAGCAGTGGATTCATCAAAGGTCACTGATTCTACAAAAAAGACAGACTTCATTAACAAATAATTATCATCACTTTGAACATAACGTTGAAGAGTAAATATAACAAGAAAATTATCTAACCTTTGTATTCTCTCATTTTGGTCAATTCTACAAAGTGATAAAACAAAAACGTTGTTTACAATAACTTATTTCTAATGAAAAAATAACTTAAATGTACTCAGCATATATTTTACCGATGTTTGTCAGTGTCCTTAGTGTTATTTGAAAACCATTGACAAGATTTTCCACAGCTGTCCTCATTGTGTGAACATACAGATCTGGGTAAACCTTGGTCTTGGACCAGTCCTTGGTTTTCGACATGGTGTTCAGAGTCTGCAATGTCTGAAAAGATGCATATGTCCAAACAAAGTATGCATGGCATGAGTAATTGAAAGATGCAATAAAATGGAGCTAAGGTTGAAACAAATAACTTTGTTGACACTTGTGGTGATGTTTTCTCAAGCCCAGTAAACATGTTAAGGTCTATGACCACATCTTCCACATTTTTGGAGAAAAGCCTCTTGCTGTCTTTTTTGGTTGCCCATAGTTAGTGAATGACCACCTTAAGTTATTGTGGAAGGCTTTACTCGGGGGAAAAAAAACTTCTGGTTTGGTCAAACTTACGAGCGTGTTTGATATTTGTACATAAAGAATTCACAGAATGTCAGTAAGCCCTTCTATATAGTATTTATTTTGTATTATATTGAGGATTAGACTGTGCCACGTTCTCTTATTGGATTTGGCTCTATGGGTGTTTTCTAGTAATGAAAAATTTATTTACTAAACTGGATCAATGGAATTGATTTCAACCTGTGTTCTTGTAGGGACTTTAGACGGCATTTGGTGTCGTGTATAAATAAACTGAACTGAACCAAAAGGATTGTAATCTGGAATTGAACATTTAATCTAAGACCTGCTATTCTCTTTGACCCACAAGCCTGCTTCAGCATTCCATGAAATATTCAAAAGTGATTTACCAAATCTATCAACTGTCTGTATCCAGTTATACTATAGGGTCATGGAGAAGACTGTCTATCTCCAGTGGTCATTGAGCAAGAGGCAGGGTACTCCCTGGACATTATGCCAGTCCATCGTAGGGCAACACAGAAACACACAGGACAAACGACCACACAATTAAGGAAATTTTAGAGAGATCAACTAACCTAACAGTCATGTTTGCAAATTTTGGGAGAAAATGCCTGGTGAGAGCCCTTGTATGCACAAGAACTCCAAAATGCTAACTCCAAATTGAAAACTCGCAGGTCAGATTTATATTCCAGGACCTTCATGCAGCAAGGTAACAGTGATATCAACTGCATTACTATGTAACGCTATAAAAAACATTCCTTAAGAATTGTCAGTTGTAAGATGTAGGACTTTGTTGACTGACTAACCTGTAGAAGTCTAAGGTTGTCTTCATTTTGTGAAAGTTCCTCTAATTGAGAGTGTTTCATCTCCAGAGCTGCAACCTCCTCTTCCAGCTCCTGAATCATCACCTGGACATTTTCCTTGGATTTTCTCATTTCTCTCTCAATGTTTGATAGTAGTGTGCTTTGAATCTCTTTCACTCTGCTCATCAGATTACTGAACAGCTTCTCACCGCATTCAATTATGTTGTCTCCTTTTACCTGTTATATAAAGATAAATTTATTGTTACTATAGTTATATACTATATATATTTATTTTTATTTTTTTTTTGCAGAAACTCACTTTGCTCATTTCTGAGGTTTTTTGAAATTCCTCTATCTTTTCCATTCTTTCATCAATCATGAGTTTGATTTTTGTTTGTTGGGAATCAATGGTCTCCTAAAATGAGCAATCACAAGAAAGCCGATGTGGTTAAGTCAGATATTTCCTTTTTACACACTTGGACAGCTGTGCACCATGTGACCAAGTCTCACTTTCTGCAGAGCCCCCTCCTCTTCAACAGGTACCGTCTCGTGGTCTCTATGTTCTGCTTCACAGCACAGCAGACAGACAAACGCTTGTTCCCGTCTGCAGAAAAACTCCAGGATCCTGGTGTGCTTCTCACAAACCCTCTCCTCCAGGTTCTCCAGCGGCTCCACCAGCTTGTGTCTCATCAGGGCGGGAACCCTCCGGTGAGGCTCCAGGTGTCCGTCGCAGTACGACGCCAGACACACCAGGCACGACTTGGACGCCTTAAGCCTAAAATCCGCACACACGTCGCACTTGACCTGCCACGGTGCGTTTTCGCTTTCGAGTGCCTCGATTTTCCGTCTCTTTAATTGGACCGACATTTCCGCCATGACTTCATTTGTGGAGAACTCTGGCTTCACGGGGAATCTTTTGTTACACTTTGGACACTGGTAACAGTCGCCGTCGCTCCATTGTTGGCTGAGGCAGGTCCTGCAGAAGTTATGACCGCATGGTGTGGTGACTGGTTCGGTGAAGAGGTCCAGACAGAGCAAACAGCGGAAATGTTCCTCTGGTAGTGAAGTGAGGATGCTGTGTGTTGACATCTCTGTAGCAGGAGATAAAAAAAAGAGATGTAGAATACCTCAAACTAATGACTTTTCCTGTACTAACAGGTTTTTCTAGGTTGTTTTCAAACTCAATAGTCTGGTAGACTCTGTTCGATTGATACCAACATATGTTGCATTTTCAGCTGGTGCTGTTCGCGTTCATTTTGCTCTATGTCGAACCAACCAAACCCTTTGGTATACCTGTTCAGCTCCTCTCCTGTGGTGGCGCTGCACCAAGAACCACTGAAGGAAACAACACGAAAACCTCTGATGAAGACACTGAGCGAAACTTCCTTCCTTAAGTAAAAAACAATAGAGTGGCATCAGATTTAACAGTTGTAGTATTTCTATTTTGTCTTTGGTAAAAAAAAACACATGAGCCATTTCTCCTGCTATGACTAGACTTGTGCATTTGTTATGGTTCTGTTTACCCAGAATTCCCTGCGCTATAGTCCACTTCCTGCTTTTGGAGTGGTCTCTGATCTTCGTGACATTCCTATATGCATTTGAACCACATCACAGTTTGCTTCAACCGAACCAACAGCTTGGTCTGTGGGCGGCCCAGAGTTTGGTTCTTTGGTTCCAAATCGGAGTCTAATTACCATCTACACCTCCCTGAACAAACCGGACTTTCTAGACAAACAAACTGAAGTTTAATTAAAGCAGACTAAACAGGGCTGTGTGAATGATGGAACCTAAAGCGGGGAGTGGATTAATGGCATGTGTTGATGATACACTCTCTAGAAAATTTGATAAAAAAATTAATAGAAAAAAAAACCTATATCTTGATTTAAGCTTTTCAGCCATACAACTGGTGGCTCTGAATCACTTTTATAAATAAACCAGAACAGGCCTGACTAATATTACCTCTTTTTCTGGTGTGGCTGATATGTATAGCAAGGATCTGCAGCATTTACAAACCCAAGAGACGTTTTTGCCTTCAGTCCAGATAAATAAAACGCATGTAGAGCCGGAAATGTTAAATACACATTGATGAAAAGACAACTTAAGTATCTACTATACATCATTACAAAAAAAAAAAAAAAACACACACACGCACACACACTTTTATTTCTGATTTTAAGTTTAAAAGGCACAGAAAAATGAGGATTGATTCATTTTCATGTTCTTAATAGTGTGGAAATGTGAACAAAAAAGGTTTGTTTCCAAAATTATAATGAGAAAAAAAAAATTACAAGTCTGGAAGGAAAATTTGATGAATAAACATTTCCATTTAATTTGCAAAATCATCATTAATTTCTTATAAAGCATAGTCGTTACTACCAGGGTTGTAACTGAAACCAGCAACATTTTATTGGGTTTTAAGCTGAGTGTGGGTTTTATTTAGAAGAACACATCCAAGAGAGAGATGGGTGGTTGTTTGCAGTCACTTTACCAAACGGCAAACTACAGCACCATGCCAGACACGCCCAGTGAGTCACCTTCACATGATTGTGTTGGCACATTAAAATGATTATTGCCATCTGAAATAATGCCACTGCAGATGAAATGACTGATTTAGAATAACAACTCACCTCAGCTATGTAGTTCAGCTGTAAATGTGAAAATCCAGGGGTGTCAACAGACTCTTCCACGCAGTTTGAAAGCTACAAATAAGGAGCTACAAACACTTTAGAGCTCATCTCTGCCAAGGAAGCAGATCTACCAAAAAGTGAGCCACAGAGCCAACTTCTGGTGCACAGTGGGTGTGGCCTGGTCACATCAGTTCACTGAAACGAAACTTAAGACTATTGATTTCTGAGTTCAAAAAATAGAAGAGCTATCTGGGCATTTTTGGCATATGTTTTGTTTTTAGCTGTTTTCTTTCATAATTTTGACAAACAAATCCAAGTAAATGCCACATTTCATTCTAAACATGCAAGAAATAAATAACATCCACAAGGAAAATAGTCAAATTCTTCCAGAACTGTTAAAAATAAACTGGATAAGGTCTGGAAACATGCAGAAAGATCAATTAGCCTAAAGCCTGCTTTTAGCATTAGCTTGAATAATTTAAGCTCCGTTTTTTTTTTTTTTATGTTACTGTTGGCATTCTTAACAACATTGTCTTCTGAGTTACATTGGTGTAGATATCATTCTCTTTCCTATTGTAGCCAAGAGCTGAGATCTGTTCATTTCCAGAACCAGCTTATCAGGCGGGACTGTATGAAGCAGGCCTTCATTTCCCAGCAGGCATTGGTATTAGAATGAGTAGGAGAGATACAGGTGTAGTAATGACACCTGCGTTTTATTTAGATCGGCTCCACATTTTGTACATGTACATTGTTTGACTTTTGGAAGAAGCCAGAGTACCCAAAATTCTCTTTTAAGGAGACTGGAATATTGTGTACAAAAAATAGATTAATACAGAAATGCTATGTTACGAAAGATGCTACAAACTCATTGAAAAGGTAAGCCACAAATGTTTATTGTTAAAAAAAATGCTTACTGCTTTCATGGTGCTGTATCCAAGTGTTTTAATAGAAAGTTGGGTGGAAGGAAAACGTGTGGGAGAGAAAAATGCGCAATAAGACAAATATAATGTAGTCTTTTTACCAATTTGATGTTGTACAATATGATGAATTGTTAATTTCACTCTTTTCAATTGTAGAGCAAAGCAAGTTAACTGATACACTTTTTGGTTGAGGATTTTCACAGCTTTCTTTCTTCGACAGATTTCTGGTCACCATTTAACAACTTTGATGTGATGGGATTGCGGAGGAGATGATATCTAACGTACACTGTGTGGAACATCTTGTATTTTATTGCAGGATAATTTGTTTTTGCATGAAAAGGCCAGGCTGGTTACTTTCCTCTAAGACACAAGTGTTAAACTTGAGGCCCGAAGGCCAAATCTGGCCCGCCATAGCGACTCAATCCAAGTCTGTCTGAAATCTTTCATGAAAAATCCTGTACCAGACCTAAAAAAAAAATTTGGATACGAAACAAACAAAACTGACCAGAACCCAAAACATGAAAGGCTAAAAGAATACTGTTACAAAGAATGCTTAATGCTATAGACATTCAAGAGAAAAATCTAGTTTACTCTTTATAATGTAAATTGGCAAACACATTCCAAAGTAGCAGGATCATTGGTACAAAGTTGATTTTTGCTTCAGATAAACCCCCGCCCCCCAAAATTCCCACCAACCGTTACTTAGGCCTAGAAAAACCTTTTGTTTCATTACATATTTACTGTCAAGGAAGTTACAAACGTGTTTGATACGAAATGACCTAATCCCCAGTTATACAACACTTTACATTAACATGCCTTCCCTGAAACCAAACAGTGAGAACGGTTGTAGGTAAAAATCTTTCAGTATTTACCAGTGGTCATTTTACTCTGTAGGACATCTGGATTTCATGGATCTAGTTGGAGTTTGACCTTACAATCGATTCTATTCAGCTGGTTTTTTAGCTTGGTCAAGAGAGCGAATGAGACGAAGGTAGTGTTCTGGATCAAGGATGGAAAATAGGAGCAAAGGCTCTGACCTCTTTGTGCCGCTGTACAGATAGAAATATGGGAAAAGTTTCCCTGTGAAATGCTCCTGTAGGAAAGAATAAATATGCAACTTCTGGGTCACGTCAAAGAATGACACTCTACCTGCCTCGTAGTCTAAATACACCCCCACATGCCTTGGCCTGGGACTGAGGTGGAGAACTTCACAGGCTGTATCGCGAACTTCATAATCAAAACCAGACTTTCCTAAAAAATAGAATCCCCTGTCTTTGTTCACAGTACTTTGTGATCTATCAACCGTTTCCAGGGCTACACCGATATCCCAGTCGTTTCTCAGGCCCACTTCAACCTCCCAGTAGTGCCGACCGGAGATGAAGCCATTCGTACCAAAAACCATGGGTAGACAAAACCTTTGTGATTTGGAAGACGGTGTTGGTGGCCTTGCGGTTTTTGAGTACTTGAGACGTTTCCCAGAATCCGTTATTACAAGGCCAGCCCCAGCAGTGGATTCATCAAAGGTCACTGATTCTACAAAAAAAGACGGACTTCATTATCAAATAATTATCACTTTAAACATAACATTATGCAATCTCTGTTGAAGAACAAAAAAGTTTTTTATAGCCCACTTTGTCAGAAACTTTATCATCTGTTGCAAAAACTACCTGTAAGACTGCTAACCCAATTTTAAAAAAGTAACAATCTATAAGTCAAGCTTCTAATATTAATATTTAACAAATGGTAATAAGTCTTGCCTCACTCTTGCCTCTTATTACTGACATAATTCATTCTTCTCTCACCTTTGGTTTTGTTCCTGCACTGTCCAAAATGGCAATGCTTAAGCAACCTGGCTTAGTCCCCACTGACCTTACTATGCTTCTAACCATGCTCATCTTCTTTGACCTAACTCCAGCTTTTGACACAGTATCTCACCAGATTCTCTTTATTCTTATTCTTATTCTTATTCTTATTATAAAATGATTTCATTGATCGGTGTAAACAGCACTGCTCTGTCCTGGTTCTTATCCTACCTTGGACTTGGACCTTGTTCACAAATACTGTCCTCCAGTCTTTCCAGTCCAACCATCCCAAATCAGGTTGGGACTGACTGGGGACCTTTACACTTTAGGCAGTATTTTCAGAAAATATAGTGTCAATTTACGCTGCTATACAGATGGCACCCAATTCTACCTCCCCTCCATATGTACTTCCCTTCTTCTCTTCTTGACTGGTTACCAGATATTAATAGTGGGTTCTCTCATAATCTCCTCAAACTTAATCCAAATACAACTGAAATGCTTCTTATTGGCACAAAGTCCACAACCTGCACATCTGGCATATTTTCTTTATCCATTGACAACTTCGCTGTCCTCCCTTCTTCATAAGTCAAGTCTGGCATTGTTGACAGTCGTAAAGATTACGGTTATCAAGTAGAATCATACAGTTCAACAACTGATGGTGGAAAAAAACTGAAATTGTTTGACCAAGGTCTACAACACAAGAGGGTTGAGTCATGCAGAGAGCTTTATGTTCAAACACTGGAAGGGAAATTGGTTGAAATTGTGTGATAGAGGCTACATTAACGAGGACTGTACTAGATTTAGGGATTTTAAATTTTCACAAATTTTATAAAATGATTTAGAATGTAGTTGATAAAAGTCATGGTAATTAAAAATATTACCTTACATAATATTTTAGGGCCACTATCATCTGTGAATATCTGCAGTGACAGATAAGTTGCATCTTCCAACAGCTTTTTTTGAAAAAATTGTAGGCTTCTATAGATTCAGACTGGCACCCCTAAGCACAGCAACAATACCAGAACTGAAAGAATGCCAAAAATTATTTTCATGTTTGTAATCTAATGTGCCCAGAGATGGGGGGGAAAAAACAGCAACTCTGTCACACCCAGTGAGTCATACCCACATGAATCCAGTAACAAATTATAGTGCTTTGTAACACAGTCGGTAATTACGTTAAAGCAACTGAAATTCATCAATTGATCGAGTAGTAACTCACCCGAGTATCGCTTTTGCAATAAATTCCACAAGTTTTAACAGTATCTTATGTGCAGTTTGTAAGGTTCAATGATAGAATACCTTCAGGTTTCACCTCTTCCAAGGAAATGGATCCGCAAGAAACGGAGAAGCAGATCCAGCTTCTGGCACTTAGTGGGTGTGGCCAGGTCGTCATTTCTCCAAAACAAAACTTAAAGCTGCCTTTTTTTTCTTAAGTCCTGAGATACAAATAAAATAATCTGATAATATTCTGGAGAGCATTTATTGTTTTACACCTATCCTACAGATTTTAAAGTTACGACCAAACAAGTCAAGATGGAACTTTACTTTTAATGGCACACATGCAATAACTGAATCGAATTCAAATGGAAAAACGGTAAAATTCACAAAATATAATCTCCAGACACCTGTTAGCTTAGCACAAGGCCTGGGATCATGTAAAAAATAAAATTCTATCATTGCATCATCTGGATCGTACATCTTATTTCCCGTTCATTTGACACCAAATATAAGGTTTGACTCAAGCTTTTCCATGGTTTGTGCCAGACATTAGTAACATCATTGCATCACCTCAGAACACGTAAGTTTCACTTCACAAACTCCAGTATGTAGAATTTATTTAGCTGATTTGAGCTGTTTTTTTTTCTTGTTTTTTTTCCAAATGTTTCTATGGAACTCCATACTGATTGGGAATTAATCTCCTTCCTGCTAAAACAAATGTTTTGACCAGAAAATTGAAAGTGTTAAACCCCAGATCCAGTTCATCAAGCTGTGTCATGTAGTAACATGCCTGAATTTCACAGCAAACCTTTTGACTTGAATGAGTAGGACACCAACAGGTTTTTTCTACACCTGTTTACACCAACAGGTGTAGAAAAAACCCGCTGCCTTCCACTTAAAGGCGAAGGGGGAGTTTGGTTTTGCACTAGTTAGAAATAATGAGTTTCAGTCCAAAATTACATGATCATATCATTGATGCAGACCTGTTGGCTGTACATCCATAATACGAATCCCTAATGAATTGGGCCATTAGGGATCAGTAACTCCTCATCCTGTTCACTAAATGATTTGAGTTTTATGACATGAGCCATTATCCTGTTACCCTTCAAAAATGTTCACCTGGTACTAATGGAACCAGAGTGTGCTGAGAAGACGGCTACCACACCATTAACTCCACCATCAGCAGTTTGAACTTTTTATAAAATGAATCTGTGCTTTCATGTTAACTACTACCACTTGAAAATTGCAGCTTAAAATTTAGTCAATGGGCAAGTCAGTGTTCTTTTCTATTCCTTTCCCATTGTGGTTAGCCTGTGTGAACTACATCCTCAGCTGTTTGTTCCTAGCTTACAGGAGCATCGTCAAGTGTAGTTTTCTGCTGCTGGGGCTTATCTGCCTTTAGGTTAATCAAAGACGGCCTTAGTTGTAGCAAGTGCTTATTTAGGCTATCGCTTTTCTATTAGGAGCTGAAATCAAACCTCTGTCTTCAGACCATTGTTTGCAAACACTTTATTTAAGTAGTTTTAGTAACAGTCCTAGTATGTCAGTAGTTTCTGAAACACTCCTACCAACCTGTCTGGCAACAACAACTGCGCCAAAGTTTGAAAGTTTGATTTGAGTCCATTTTCTCCTATGTAGATTCCCAAAATCCGTGTGATTGGTTGGTTTGACATGTTCTGTTAAACAACTGATCATGTGTATCTAAAAAAGTGGCTGGTAGATATATTTTTCAAAATTGTATTTTCCTTAAGCAGTTTCTGAAAACAACGTAAAAACATAAAGTTGTGGCAAATGTGTGTGTGTTCTTCAACCTTTGTACACAAATATTTTGCACAGCACGATAAACTCTTGCAGACAAACAAGCTTTTGATTAATTGACAAGCCTTTTAGAAAGTAACTTTTGCATCATTTCCTTTGAGTGATACAACTTGAGCCTGTGCGTACAAGCGACTCGTACCGCACCATTCCTGGGCTCCCTTCAGTTTTAAGTCCATAGAACAATGTTATGTCATAGTTAGGTTGGATCTAGTCACGTCACACAACACAGTGGGATGATTGGGAGAAAGAAAAATGTCACCTCTCGCCATAAACACGAGACATACCAGTGTGTCACGTTTGTCGTAACACATTACACAATACACCCCAATTGACCGTTTATGTCCAACCCTTTGTATTACACCCAGCATTTATACATGAAACTGCAGTTTTAATAAAATTAGGTGTGCGTCAGAAATCCAGTCTATACCAGGATTTTCATTTACATAATGAAGTCTGTCCTGAGTTTTACTAGATGAGGCTTTTCTCCTGCACCGGACAGATGTCCATTGTGTCGGAGGCTTTGTCGCAGCAGTACAGGTAAAAAAACGGCAGGATCCTCTCTGTGAAGGCATCCTCAAAAGTGTAAATATGGATCCGTGTTCTCACATCGTAAAAAGAGATTTGTCCTTCCTCATAGTCCACGTACACACCTACTCTCTTTGGCTTCTGGTCGAGTGAAAGCAGCAGTGGTGGTGACGTTGAAACCCGATAGCCCTGGCCTTTCTTCATGGCCAGAGCCCAATAACCCTGGGCTGTGCTCACCGAGATCCTACCTTTTCTTTTGACCGAAGACTTGGCCACACCTAGGTACCAGTCATCCTTGTCTCCCACCTGAACCTCCCAGTAGTGTCTGCCTGAAGTGAAGCCATCTCTGCCGAGTACGATGACCACGGTGTCAAAGCGGTCAGGGTGGTCTGGGAGTTCCTGCCAGGCCCCCAGGTGCCTCACCTGGTGCCTGTCCTGAGAGAGCTGGAGCCATGGATTGGCTGTGTCTGGGTCTAGTGTGATGTCCACTGCAGGCACAAAACATAAGACTCAACTACAGAACAGAGTACATTTCTGCCAAAGCACTAAAATTTTGAGATTAATCACAGAAATGTTGTAGAAAAAACTCAGAAATCTCTGACTTTCAAAAGTCCAAATTTTCAACCATTGTAAAATTTAAAATTTTCAATTTAAGCTCAGAAATTTCCAGGTTTATTTACTATAATATTTTGGGGATTTTTTGGCAGAAATTTACTTTCTATCTACAATGACCCTAATATGCCGTAGTTCCAGATGCAAAACAACAAATATTAAACAATAGAAAAAAGAGTTACTAATTACCTGAATATTTCAGAATTTTCTTAATCTCTGTAAGAGTCAAAAAAAATTTTTTTGTTAGCTAAACACAGGCTTGATTTTAGTTTTCTTCTAAACTCGTTTAAAGGAGAATGTAAGACTTCCTACCATTTGCGGACAGCTTGTCAATCATTTCACTTAATGTCGTCTCCAGTTTAGACACAGATCTCCTGATCATCCCAACACATGTGTCTGTGGGAATACTGGTTTCAGACCAGTCTTTAACAGATGGGGTCGCACTTAAGGCTGGAAAACTCTGCAGAAAAATTACATCATATATAAGCATTAGCATTTCCAATATGAATTGATGTACATTTAAGATATTTAAAAAAAATTTTCATTGTGTTTTTCACTTCATTTTGACAAAGTCTTTAAGTAATTTTAAATAATCAAGGCACACAAAGAACAAAGCGCAGCGTTATGGACCACCATCATTTTTCAAAACTGTGTGATTGTCAAAAGTTCTGCAATTTGTTTTCCGTACCTTTGTTTCAGTTCTTACCTGAGATCTTAAAGGCAATCTTGAAACTTCTGTCTATTTACAGTTATCAGACTTAATTTATTAGAACAGATGAGTGTCATCAGCAAAGTGTTGAAAGTACATATATTTCCTCCTAGCCCAAAAGGAAGATTGTATTGATTAAATAGAATTGCGCCAAATTCTGAGCCCTGAGGAACTCCATAACCCCCCCTAGTAATGCATGGGAGTGCATTATATGCTACTACAGACAAGAATCAGTCACAAAGACATTAATTAACCAACCTTCTGGTTTATAAATGATCATAAACAGTCTGGTTTGGTACCCTGCTCTGGTGCGGTGAAAATGATGTATGATCCCTCATATGGCATAAAAACAAACATTGTGAGAGACAATAGCCATATAATTTACTTGGTCAATGATGATTTGGTTTGTTCTGAATCTGAACTAAGACTTATCAAATTTTTACACTCCCAGGTGGTTTAGAGTGGTTTTCTAACAGTTTTCTAAAGGAAAATGTTTGATTATGGCTAAAACAAACCCCAGAATGTTGTATTGTTTCCCACCAAATTGGAATTAATTAGAGGAATTGTGGATTTTGCTGTAATGGGTAGGACATACACAGCAAAACATCTGATTAACTAACTTGCCTTGCAGCCTACTTATTCTGACAGCTCACGTGCTCACCTTTCCTGTTCATTCAGATTCCCGGTCAACATGTCATAAGAGCTTATCTGATCTGTTGTGGCCGTGATATGATAAGACTAGAGAGGAGAGCATATCTGACACACACCACCGTGGGTTACATCACAGATTCTATTGCGGCTTGATTTGTTTTGAGCGTAAAAGGCCAGGCAGGTTGTTTACCTCTTTTGCTGTAATGGACGTGACAGCATTGACCTTTACAGGACAATCACAATAACAACAGAAGGAATGACAAACAACAAAATTGCATTTCAGTAAACTGTTCCTTGCCTTCAAGAAGTGAATATGGTCAGTCCTGTTCACATTTTCCAAATCCGTGTGTCGCGTCTTGAGCTCCGAGATTTCCTGCTCCAGCTCGGCAATGAGGCCCTCGGCCCGCCTCTCCGTCTGCCTCTGCTTCTCCTCGATGACCAGAACCAGCTCGGCCTGAGCCTTCTGGATGGAGCGCACCAGTTCAGAGAAGACCTGCATGCTCTCCTCAATCTCTCTCTGAGCGCTGACCTAAAGGTGCAAATCAAACACAAACAATGAAAGAGTGTTGTGTGCATATTTGTAAAAACACACTATGAACTATAAAATCATTGAAACAGTATAGATTTGGAAAACACTAAATACACAGTATGATGATTATGATGATAATAGGCAGTATGATGGCTATTGCATCATACTGTCAGACACCTCTTTAGCTTTGATTGAAGCTAACAAGAGTTCAGTTGAATGTCTTTTGCTGTGACTCGCCTTGTTGAGCTCCACAGAGTGCTTGATCTCCTCCACCTTCTTCACTCTGTCTTGGATCATCTGCTGGACGTCTATCTCTGTCTTTTTCAGCAGTGCCTGCATGACACAAGTTCCCACAAACGTAGATGGCAGATGTAGAATTAATGCTATTTCTAATACTTTACCTGTTTAAGTCCAGTCCTTGAGATGTACCACCCTACCACCATTAGGTGCACCTTTTTCTCTAACAAACCTGTATCAAGTCAATGACTCATTATCAAATTTGAGTGAATGCTGTTGAGGCAATTTAGCTGTTTGATTGAGGTGTGTTGGAGCAGGGATGTATCTGAAAGTTGCAGGATGGTAGCTCTCAAGGTCTGGATTTCATGTCTCCCATGTAACCTACTTAATAGTTTGGTAGTGGCCCTATAATCTTTCTCAGATTGATAGACGGCAACATTTATATCTGTATTGTTACCAATAGTTCTCCAACTTGGGTCCCCTTAGCACACAGGAGAATTTTGATACAATAAAGTATAAATGATCATAAACAGTCTGGTTTGGTACCCTGCTGTAGAGCAGTGGGCACCTAAAACAAAGGGCTAAAAGGATCTTAGAAGTTAGGTTTTAGAAAAAAAGACACTACTCCAGAACTAGGGTCAGAGTGAAAGACCGGTTAACATTTTGATGTGTAATGACGACACTTGGCGAAATGTAATGTTTACTAGTTTTCCCAACTGACTGTGTGTAAACTTGATTGATGTATTGTAACCTTGCAGGAAGACGATGGTAGGTTTTAACCCCAGCCTACAGGGTCTTTAGGCTTCTTCTCCCCATGCATGAGTAGGTTCTTCCAGCTTCCTACCACAGTCTAAAAACATAATCGTTAGCAATGAGTGTATGTGCGTGTGTGTTTGCATAGTTGTTGCCTGTGTGTCTTTGTGTAGGCTTGTGATAGACTGATAAGCAGGTACAGACTATAGACACATAGACATATTTTTGGGTGTCAGTCGCCATTTCTCACCTTCTTCTCAGTCCATTCTCTCTCCACTGGGACGGTGTAATGTGCCCTGTGGTCTGTCTCAGTGCAGAGGACACACACACAGGTCTGGTCTTTCTTGCAGAAGAGCTCTAGCAGCCGCTCGTGCTTGGGACACATCCTGTCCTCCATGTTGGCCACCGGTTCCATCAGCTTGTGCTTGGTGAACCTGGTAGAGTGAGACTTGAGGTGCTCGTCGCAGTAAGAGGTCAGGCACACGAGGCAGGATTTGACGGCTTTGGGGCGGCCCTCCCCCAAACAAACATCGCACAGGACTTCCTCCCACAGTAGAGGAGGGGTCAGGGATATTGGGGAAGTTTGAGGAAGTGCAGGGGAAGTTGGTTCAGGTGAAGGTGATGTTTCTCGTGGTAGAGCTTGAGCTGAGTCTCGAGGTGACGGCGGAGGAGAGGTTTTGGATGGCAAAACTGGAGGGATTAATGGCGGTAGCTCCTCGCCTTGACTCTCCTTCACTTCCTGCTTCTTTTTCTTCTCTTCTTGCTTTTGTTTCAGTTCCTCCATAAGGTTCTGCATCTGACCTTTCTCCAGAAGCCTCTCCTCGTCCTCCTTCACCTTCTTCTCCATTGTCCACTTCTTGGTTTTACCTGTGCTGTCTTCCCCACTTCCCTTCACGTCAGTGGTCTTGACTCTTATCTGCTTGAACTGCTCTGCAATCTCCCTCAGCACCGTGTTCACGCTGATATCGGGCCTTTTGTGGAAGGACTTCTTGCACATAGGACACTGATACAGAGGGCTGGTTTTCCAGTATCCCAGGATGCAGGTCTGGCAGAAGTTGTGCCCACAGGGGATGGACACGGGGTTGGTGAAGACGTCCAGACAGATGGAGCAGTGGACCTGCTCTTCAGACAGGTTCCCAGTGGCGGCCATTCCTGCACGGCGGAGAGGCAGGGTCATTTTCAGCGAAAGCAACCAGCCTTTGAATGGGGCACCAGACCTGCTGTGATATTGAGGTTTCTAGAGTTAGATGGCTTTTAATTTCTTCAGGGTCATATTCATGCACAGTAATGGAACAAAGTGGCAAGGGATCAAGTTCTTAAAACAGACTTAAGAATGGTGATTATGTAGTTTTATTGATTTCCTCTTAATTTGAGTTTGTTTTATTTTTATTTAGAATTGTTTTTTACATGATTTTGATGATCGCACCTCCAAATATTTCAGTGCAACCAAATAAAATGAAAAAAGTACATAAAACTACACAGGCAAGACATGAAAAATGGAGTTATGTTAGCTAAAATATATAACTGCATCACTAAACTGATATGGTATTTTTTTGACCATTTAATTTGTAAATGTAGACTTCCTATTTGCAAGATATTGGGTTTGATACCGTATGGACTGGTTGACTCAAGAAATATCAAACCAAATTAATTATTGCAGTCACATAACCCCATTTTTTATCATGATTATTATAATAAACTTTTTTTAAATTATCAACTACCAAAGCAGCCAAAATATATTTACGAAACGACACAAGGTCGGTATGAAATGTTCCGTGCAAGACGGCTCACACCTGAAAAAGTCAAAAAGATAAAAAAGACTGCAAGAGTAATGAACAAAAAGCTCCAATGTGAACAAGGTAAATATTATAGTTTTTGAAGTAAATCTCTAACTGTGAAAACGACCAAACATGTTAAAACACAAAAGTGTGTTTGGAAATTGCTAAAACAATTTTGACTCCAGAAGAAGCTTAAAAACACCGTTTCCGTTGTTTAAATTTTGGTAAACCAATAAATGTTCATGCAGTTAGCCTTTTCTCCACCGATAACTTTCATAGTCATTTTGAAGGATATAAGAACATTGATAAAATTGAGAATTGCTTGTATTTAGCATCAATCAGAATATAAAACACCATTCTTCTCAGTTGGACAATAGTTTCTGTAACATTGTATATCTTATGTTCCTTAAATGTAATGATTTAATATCTATCTATGTAGACTAAAAGCTACTGTGCTCTAAAATGACTAAAGTTTTCTTTGCAGTGATAGTTTTTTGATTTTTTTCCCTTATTTCCGGTTTTATTGAATTTGAACTGTAACGCATAACCCTTTGAGGTCTGGTAAACTGTCCTACTTATGCCAGACAGTCCTGAGTAAGTGTGTTTGCCATTCAGACTATAATGGCTCCTGGCTAAAGGCCTCGACATTCATGACAGGACAGACATTTTTCCAAAAATATTCTCTCAGCATATGAACTTGCTTGCATGGCCTATATTCTACATCTGTGTTAATTTTGTAAATACCCACCGTTTCCCTGCGGTCAGATCACTTTCATGGATTTTATGAGTCAGCAGTAAAACCGATTAAAAGACGAACCGAAAGTAAGTTTGTCATGTTACAGCTTTTCAGACGCCACTCACTAGTTTGCTAAAATAACTTAATCCAGCAACATCCCTCTGAAAAATAGGCACTAAATATGTTTAATTTAAAAAAATCAGAAAACTAAACACTGAATCTGTAACACAGACACTTACCAAGGAGCAGCTGCCTTAAGACTCCGCTGTGCCCTGATATCTGAGACCAGCTTTGACCACTGCCACCTCCAGCTCCCCCAGCACTGACCCACGACACAGACCCGAAAATAACCCCCCCTCCCATCGCTTTCTTTCACCCTAGATACAAATTTAAGCCTCCTGGCAATGCCCTGGCCTCGGGAGGAACTAGCTGTCCTGTATACAATTCTAACCTGACTCAGACACGTAATGTTGATTTAAAAAAAAAAAAAAAAAAAACTTAAGTCAGTCTTTGTATTCATTTGAAGTATTTTTTAGGACCGGTTTGACTAAAACCACATGAAAACATGCAAGTTGAAGCTCATTTGAATAAAATTACTTTGTAAAATTTGTTTAATTTAATTAGATTCAGGTTTCAATTGTTAAAAATACATGAGAACAGGTTAGCCAGCTTAGCATATTTAGAGATGTTAGCATAGAGAGCGTCTGTCATAAGTTAAAGCTTGTTTCCATTATTAATTTATATTTCTATTTTATTAATTTAGGACTCATAGAGAGAAAAAAAAAACAAACAAAAAAACCAAACCTGTAAATATGCCTCTTCCTAAGCCAATTTTAAACCAATATTTCATCATTTAACATGGGGAGCAATTCTATAGTGTATAATACAATTTCAACTCTAAACATTCCTTTTCCATGTACCTAGGTTATTCTTGTCCAAAGATAAAATCTCATCACTGTCAAAGTCTCAAAAGAGCAACAAAAAAAAAAAAAGAAAAAACTTTACAAATTTAGCTTCACTGGAGCTGAATTTGTAAAGTTTTAAGTTTTAAGTCATGACCCCAGAGCAAACACGTTCTTTTAATTTTCCAATTTCATAAAGCCATTTCGGCATGGAGAGATGATCTGTGAACACGGATGTTTGGATTAAAATCTAAACATGGGAGTGAATGGGTGAACAAACCTGGAATGCGAAATCCCATGACTCATGTCAAGAAAGTCCCTTGTCAGAGCATTGATCTAGTACGCCATCTACTGGTGACATGCTGAACCACATGGGGGTGGACGCTGAGCAATTTCAGTCTTTTCATTGTAAGCTAGATGAGTTTGATCTTGTACTAATCTCAGAATAAGGAAAAATATGTGTCTCTTTTTAATTCAGAAGTAATCTTTATTTGAAAACTACAGAAAGAAGGTACAAAAAGAATCTGGCATAAAATTACAGAACTCCCAAACCCCATAAAACAACCACAGCCCAACAATTCTCTCAAATATGTGCAACAATATATTTGGTTCCTTCACTAAGTCCTTGAAAGGACTTTGACATACAGAGCCTCCCATGATGATGCATAGCTATGTTACATGAAGATGGGGGTGGGAGGAGCATTATATAACCCCAGAGCATGTCTGACATTGTTTTAATGATGTTTGATGTCAGTGTTGATGCTCCTTTTGGAATTATGGTCAAAATGTTGAAGTTTTTCACTTAGCAATAATACATTCTTTCAAAAGGTTTTAGGAGGTTTTATTAAGACCTTTGTAAAACAAAACCAAATAAATTTCACCTTACAGTCCTGCTCCTTGGTCCAGACATACAGACGACAAGAGATGTTTGTTAGTCATGGACAACGACTTTTAGTTGGCAGAAATTACTCCAGCTCCTTACTAAAACAATCTTGCCTTGCAACCTACTTTTATTTCTACTCATCCTTTCATGGGTAACCCTTCAGTTACTGAACTTTTCATTGATTTTAGTGTCATTTTTTTAATTTTTGCTGTTTTTGGTGTGCCAATGAGATCCTCTGACAAACTCTGATTTTAGCTAAAGGATGCAGGTAAACTGTCAGCTGAACTTTTGGTGCATCAGAACAGTAGTCCCAGATTTTCTTCTAACAAGTTTGTTTTTTTATTATTTTTTTCTTTTAGCTGAACAGAATAAATGTCTTTAATATTTAAAAAAAATCTGTTACTTTAAAGTCTCTGAACACAGTCTTTCCTTCAGCGGAGTAGTGACGCCTCATTAGGTTTCATTGTGGCAGGAGCTCGATTTGCTTTTGTCCACCAAGTTGGACGTGAAGTGCTTTGCGAACAAGTGTCATCATTGTAAACTCCTCGAAGACGAGACAACTCGTTCCAACAAAAACAACAAGCCCTCAGTCTACGATCCACTCTCTGACCGCTTAGGTGTGCTTCACTTGTGTTATGATCAGAGGAGAGTTGTTCTTCCCGTCCTGGCTTAGGCAGGGGCTGAAGATCGGGTACACACTCTCGTTGAACTTATCCATGAAAGTGTAGAGGTGCTGACGTGCCTTCACGTCGTAGAAAGAAAGCTGGCCGGCCTCGTAATCCAAGAAAAGTCCTACTTTGCTGGGATGAGACATCAGCGCCAGCGGCAGGCGAGTCTCAGCAAGCGCCTTCACCTCCCCGTTCTTCAGCCACAGGCACCAGTAGCCGCCCTCAGGGTTCAGCTTGATTTCGCCCTTGCGGCGAGCCGTAGCGCGCGCCACGCCGAGCGTCCAGGCCGTCTTGCGCCCGACTTCCACCTCCCAGTAGTGGCGGCCGGAGTGGATGCTCTCTCGGCCCAGGACGAAGAGGGCCGGGTTGAAGCGCTTCGGACCCTCGGAGTGGGAAACCTTGTGCTCTTCGTATTTGACCTGCTGACCTTCATGAGTAACGACCAGGTTCTTTTGGGCCGTGGACGGGTCCAAAACAACTTCACCTAGAAAGGAAAGGATAAAGCAGGGTAAGACGGTGACCGAGGATTTTTTTTTTTTTCACAAGTTGCATTTCCATTAACCCTAAAATTGAGCAAATTGAAATTATGATAGTAAATTTGCTTAACACGACAATTTTGAAAAGAACTCCCATTTTTTGCTAAAAAGTTTTTGAGCTAGTATGAGGTGATTTTTGTTGTTTTTAATTTTTTTTTTTTGGTCAAAGCGAAATAAACATATTTCACAAAAGTGCAACGGAAACACTTTTCGCATCACACAAGTCACATGATCAACAAAAACTAAATTAAAAACTACATAGGTGACAGGAAGTAGTAGGAGGATGATTATTTGTTTTTGTTCTGATCGCTAATAGATGACAAGTGCTAGCTCATGTAACTGCAGTTATATGAGATAAACGATTACGTCCGTCACACCCAGGATTTTTAATGATTCATTGCATAAACAAGCTTACTCACTTGTGATTTTAATTAAATTTTATTTAATGGAAACACCGCAATTGTGAAAATTTTTTTTTTTACATTAGCAGAGCATAGACAAATATTTGTGCACATTTGTAATGGAATTGCAGACACAGATAAATCAAACGCTGGATTCAAATATATTGAATTTATATCTGCTTTCTCATAAGGGACCCCTTGTAAAAATCACACATTTGCCCTACACTGTTTGCTTCATACAGAGCATCAGGGACTCTCATCTATTGACAAACATTTGCTTCCTAGAGGCATAGACTCTGTTGAGGTTTTAAATTTTACCCAATCGCAAACGTTTTTCCGTGACGTATGTAATGTGGCAGTTTGACGCCATCACCAAACGAACGGCTTTGTTCACTTCATCCTCTGCCTTTGTTAAAACTACAGGCAGACTTCAATTCTAAAACAATGTCATTGTTCACAACTTCTTCTTCTGCTCATTGATTGGCCTGGTTGAAAATCTACTGGAGAAATCCACTTCAATGGGAGAAATCCCAGACGGAGCAAATAAGGAAGATAAAAACTGAGCAGAATTGAGAAAGAAGGCAATGGCCAGTCAATCAAATGGGCAACATTTAGTTGGATTGAGGTCACATGTGATAGAAAGTGGCTCCATCTTGTGGGCATTCAGGAGAACTGAACATCACAGGAGTTAAGAACCTCAAGACACATTTTATGCACCAACATGTGCAGAAAAAAACACTGAAGGGGATTACTCACTGGCATAGTTCTGCACCTTCCGGAACTCTGAAAGGAATAAAAACAAAAGACAAAGTTTGAGAGAGAAAATAAGTCAACACGTCATCAAGCAAAACAAGTCGAAGCTAAAGCAGATGGTTCGGGCTCGTGTTAACCATGATGCTTGGGTCTGGAGCTGGAGACGCTGCAGCCATGTGCTGCTGTCACGGCTCTGCTGCAGCATCGACGCACTCTCCATCTGTCCAGTCATCTTGGATGTGTAAAACGCAACGATGAATCACTCTCCTATTCTGGAAAGCGCATTCACTGACCTACATATGCCTGATTTCACATTTGCATAGACCAAATTGTCTGTATCAGACAAGGGATTATGAGGTTTCTGGGATATTTGCATAGAAGTCAAGACTGGAACATGGCAAAGGATGTAAAATCTAACAGACTTAATGTTGATTTTTTTATTTTGTTTTCTTTTATTAGGTTATTCCTAACCTTTTTCTGGAAGAATGCATTCATATCTACTTTAACCCCTAGAACCCGACGGACCCACCGGTGGGTCCAGCTGCCATGACCTCGGCTCGCTCTGTAAACAAAGGCTCCAAGTGCCTTTAAATTTTTTTTATTTTTTATTATCCGCTAAAAGAGGCTTTGATCTTTCAAAAACTATTCCGCATAAAGGTTTTGCCCAAAATGTTAAGTTTAAATTTATTTATACCCCCTGAGGGTGTAAGAGGCTTGTTCACATTTTGTCGCATTACAGTTAAACACTTTTGGGGACTTTTATGTGACAGAAGAACACAACTCAACATAATTGTGAAGTAGAAAAAAATGTACATTATTTTCAACTATTTTTATGAATAAAAATATGAAGAGCGTTTTGTACATTTGTATCGGCTGAAATGATTAATCGGATTAATCATCATCTAATTTAGTCATCGGTCAATCATTAACTGGAGCACACAGACTCAGAAAAAGGGTATTTGCTGAAAAAACATAATCAGAGAAGTAGCTAAGTCACAACTGTGCAAAATACATGGATACATCTTGCATTTAATAAAAATTTCCTCCACAGGAGTTATGGCTATCTAAAATCAGACGGTATGAAGTGGTATTTATGCTAAATTAATGTAATAATTATTGAATAGTGAATAAAAAAACATTCTAAAAGTTAAATTTTCTTGACATATTTTGTAGCATTTGTCCCAAACTTTGTAGCAATGCTACAAAGTTCCTAAACTTGGGAACGTTTGGGAACTTTCCCAAGTCAGGTTCCATGACACAACCCTGCCTTAAGCAACAATCTTATATTTGAATAGAAATTAATTGGTGTTTGAGTTTGCTATATGAAAACAATCAAAATCATTGCCTAAAATAGAACAAAACAAACTTTTTGTTCTTTCACATGACCAGTAGTTTGTATTCACATTTCAAACTCGGTTGGTTTGACGGTGGCTCGCTCACCTTTTGCGTAAAGTTTCTTAAGCTCGTCCTGGAACTTCTCGATGAGGCCGCTGACAGAAGAGCGGAGCGTTCCCAGGTAGATGTCGGTGTTTATGCTGACCCCCGACCAATCGGTGTACTCGGGCGAGTGGGACAGCGTGGCCAGGTTCTGTAGAAAATAGAACGGCGAGATGAAATGAAAATTTAATGAGCCTCAGGGGTGAGGTAGGGAGGAGAAGGAAGTCTGCAGTAAAAATAAAAAAAAGCTGCACTAAAAACAACGACATGGAGCTTATTTAGCGTCCTCTTTATCTTAGGAGCTTAACGGAGGGAAGAAGAAGGCTTGTTTTTTTGTGAATTTTACGCTTTACGCCTTTGCTTTCCCAGTGTGTACAATATTCCAGGCTGCTAACTTCAAAGACTTCTTTTATGTCCGATACAACCCCTGTTTTATTCACATGAAAAGTCCGGGAATAAAGAGGCGAGGGGAGGACTAACACGCTCTGTCGGTTCATAGAGGTTTTTGATGTTGTGTGTCTGAACTCCTAAAGCAACCACAACTGATTGTCCTCCAGGTAGCTGGCTCTAACGGTAGATTTCCTGGCTGGATAATTTGCACTTGACAATTTTCTTTTTTAGTATTTCCAGGGTGTCAGTGCATCCTTAAAAAGTGTTAAATTCATATATATAAAATTGAGGCCTTAAAATGTCTTAAATTCATTTAAAGAACAGTAAGTTGGCCCTAAATACGTTAACATCTTGAACTTGATAGGACTATTTAATGTCATATATTCTTTGTACTTTTTTGTTTCTCTCTGAACTTTTCTGTCCAGGCAAAAGTTTGAGTCGCGCACAGACATCTTCACTGAGTGACTCTAGATGGTAGCGGTTACTCTTAACTCACTGTTAACATCCCCTTTCTAACTAGCTAGCAAGGTGATGTTAGCTAGCTAGCTAGTTATCGATAGGTATCTAGTTAGATAGTTGGCTCCTAAGTAGATAGTACTGGTAACACTGCTAGATGGAAAAAATGGCTAGTTATAGTTATCTAGCTAAATATCCTTGCTAGCTAGGTAGATAAGACAGTTATTGATAGGCATCTAGTTAGCTAAATAGATGCCTAGTTAGCTAACTAACTGTTAAGTACTGGTAACTCGCTGCTAAGATACTAGATAGAAAGGATAGCTAGTTATAGTTATCTAGCTAAATAACCTTGCTAGCTGGTTAGGTAGATAAGATAGTTATTGATGGTTATCTAGACACTTGTTTGCATCTATTATGTGTAATAAAATTTTTTTGCCAGTTAACTGGATGAAATTTGTACATTACTTTGAAGACAGGTCTTAAATTGCATTCATAATGTTCTTCAAATGTCTTAAATTTGACCTGTAGAAACCTGCAGAAACGTTGAATTAATGAAAGGAGGCACTAGTTATTTTGTGATTTCCTGGGAAGTCTTGACTACCTGCAGGAAGACCACTTTGTCCTTGGTGTGTGCGTGGGCCTCCAGCTCGTTGCTCCTCCTCCTCAGCTGGCTCAGCTCGTTCTCCAGACTCCTGGCCTGCTCCTGGGCGTGGCGCTCCGCCTCCCGCTCCCTGGCGGTGATCAGCTCCACCATCTCAGCCTGACTCTGCTCCACGAGCTTCTGCAGCGCGCCGTACACCTGCCAGCTGTCCTCAAGCTCCTTCTGAGAGCTGGCCTGCAAAATACGTAAATGTTGTCTTGTGAAAGATGAGAAAGACCTAGAGGGTGTCAAAATGATGTCGGTGTTTTGGAGGCATGACTTGGGTCTTGGCAGACAGGATATATTGGTATTGGCCCGAAGTTAGCCATTTCTCAACATGTCAATATCGACTGGGCCAATATTAACAATCAATGTTTTTCTATCTTGATGGTCTTGTTGGGTATCTTGTTGTTCATGATACCCATCTTGGGGTATCTTGGGGGTTGGTCATGTGGTATTTGATTGGTTATGTGACAGGTATAGTGCTACAGCGCAGAATTGTAGGGTTACTAGAGAAACTATTTGCATTTGTTTTATATTTTTCTTTCAAAAAACAAGTCTCTGTTTTAGTTTCTCTTACAGTGAAACCGAAAACAGGATTTATTTTCTGTATTTTTTGTCTTTAAAAAGATACATTATTTTTTTTCACTTTTTAACCAGATGTGACTTTTTTCTATGGATATAAATGGGAACGAAGCTCTTAATCTTTACCATTTTTATGCTAACTTCTTTAATTTTATTTGTAAACCAAACAACCAATTTAACAGCCAGGCTTAAGAAGCTTCCAAATATTTTGTTTTATTATTATTATTATTATTATTATTATTATTATTATTATTATTATTGTTGTTAGTATTGTCATTTCAAATTTTGTCTTCCCAAAACAAAATTTTGGGAATTTCTGGTTTCTCCTGATACATGACATGAGAAAAGCTTAAGTCTTCAAAAAAAAATTAGAAGCAAATGTATACAATTTAAAACTAAAACTGAAAAGATACCAAGAAAATTTTATCTTTTCTGCAATTTTTAGCACAATAAATTTGAGTCTGTTGTATCCCTCAGGTTGAAATAAAACCATATAATCTTGGTCAAAGCCAGGGCGTGAAATGTTGGTCATATTTCCTGAGTCAGTCACTGAGAGTCTGTCTGCCAGTCACTGTTCAACCGGACAGGCGGGTTGTGTTTTCCCCGAGCCCCGACGGAAATCCCAAATAGCTTTCCACTCCCAAACTTCTCTCTGCATCGGTGTGAATTTCTTGATCCCAAAAACATTTTAAACCGAACAGCAAGTAGGGAATATAAGCAAAATCAATACTTGGGTATTGCTTTTATTAAGCTTTTATTAAGCAGTACCCAAGTGTTGTTAGCTATCCTATTCAGAAAGATCATAAAGAGCAGTTTTTCCCCCCATAAGATTAATTCCTCTAAGAGTGCTAAATATACCAGAAAAGGTTCTAAACATGAACAGATACACTCGCACACAGCAGGGTGTGTACAGTAAAGACATTGAGGCCGTATTGACCTGTAGTAACTTAATACTAACTGTATTTGACAAAGCAAAACATGAAGCAAAGAGTTTCAATAAACCTGCTACATGGTGGCTTTCACCTAATCAAGACATGAAGCTGAAATACACTGTAAAAAGAAATATGAGAATTATATTTACAAATATCAGTCTGATAAACCGCTTCCTCCCTCTTGTAACATTTGAAAACGGGACACTGAATAGATTCTAATGTTCGGCCAATTACATTTTTATCCACTTATATGACCTTCCTGTAAAACCATTCAGGCATATGATCCTCCACACCTTTATTTTTTCTAAACAATTAGCCATTAAGTATTCACAGGTAAAATCAGCGCGTGAGAATACAAATGGTAAAGCATTTACACCAGTCCCACCGGTTGGACGGCGTTGGACAAGCACCAGAGTCCATGTGGGCGAGAAAAACAAACAAACCAGAGAGAGAGAGCGCAGACAACGTCATGAACCGGAATGTCTTTCCTGTTCCCTGCCAAAGTGAAGTACAGAATGAAGGGGTCAAACGGGTACTGTGGGGTATTTATCAGCTCGTGGTTAATAATCCAGCCTTGAACCGAGAGCCATTGGTGAAGCGTTTGAGCTTTGAAAGATTAAAAGCACTTCATTACAGACAGGGTAAATATTTAACAGCCACTAGGAACAGGTTGAGGATTGAATCTGATTGGCTGTAAAAAAACAAACACAGGTTTATATTAGGCGTAGGCCAGCATGAGATTCTCACGTTAGGATAAAAAGGTAAAATGAAAACATGATTTAACTGCTTTTATAAAAACAAAAAAAAAGTCAACACAAATGTATTGTTCCTAAAATTGTAATGTTATCTAATGCTGATAGTGTAGCAAAAATATGGGGTAAAGAACTTCATTTAGCATAGACTAGTGTACCTTTTTATTGTTACAAAGTTTGCCAAAACACAACCTTTGGAAGAAACATTGTTTTGTTCTGTGTGAAGAAAAATATTTCCAAACTTTGAGGCTTGTCTTTCTATGAAGTAATGGAAAACTCTAGCTGTCTTTACCCAGCTGACTAATGGTATATGCAACGGGTGGGGGAGGGGCAGTCCTACATTCCTCAGTTTCATACTGCAGGTTAAAAGAGAAACTTCAGTGAGCGTGGCCTGTTCTCTGCCATCTTATTACGAAGACTTTAAACTGCCGGAACTTTGTGACGGTAAATTTTAGCAGTATTGAAACTTTAATTTATTAAAGCCTTGGCTTTAGTTCACACAATCTCCAGTACTTGGAAATGTTACTCCAAGTTATACAAAAATTCCAGGTCTGGTTGTTCTTTACCAGTGGGCACACTTCTGCTATTTGCAGAGCAATGTTTTGTTGAGCGTTTTTGCTAACTTTGAAAACATTTAGCGCGCTTAACTTCCCTTAAATAAATTCTAAATTCTAAAGCACTAATTTTCTTGGTTACGTTGTAAGCTTTCCGTTCAATACAATTCAACATCTGCATTGAAAATTTGGTTATTGAAAATTTGAATTTCTATTATCCTATACCATAGAAACCCATCATCTTCTAAGTTCCAAAGGCAAGATATTGGCTTTTATTACATTAACCCACGAACATATTCATCATGCAGTGGACTCACCTTGATGACCTTGATGGATTGCTTGATCTCTTCCAGTTTCTTGGCTCGTTCTTTGATTAAGTTTTTCAACACTGACCTCTTCTTTCCCAGATTGGTCTGAGAGAGGGAAAATGGAGGATTTTGGTTATTAAAATCAGTTGTCCACCTGCTAATTGACAGTCTGTCTTTAACGTTAGTCTGAGTAAGAAGTTTATATCAGCAGAAATAAGTCACCGCTATCTTATCTTGTCAAATTGGCAGCCTCAGCACTTGGACTGGATACCTTCTGTAACCTCAAGATTATATAATACACCTTCACCTAGAATAGGAGAAAATGTCTACAGCTCACCATCTTTTTCTTAAACTCTTGGTCGACGGAAATGATATCGTGGGATTTGTGTGTGGCCTCGGCACAAGACTTGCAGATGCATGTGTGGTCGGTGCAGCAGTACACTTCCAGGAGGCGTTCATGTTTCTTGCAGATCTTTTCCTCCAGGTGGAAGGTGGGTTCAATCAGACAATGTGAAGTCAGAGTCTTGACCTACAGCGCGGAGTTGTGGAAGGAAATATCTGTTAATGAGTAGACAAAGGTAGTCATGACTACAGGTATAGGCAGATGTGAAGACGGACCTTCTTGTGATGCCTCAAATGGGCCTCGCAGTAGGATCCAGGGCAGTTCACGCAAGACTTCAGAGCCTTCAGCTTCCTTCCGATGCAGGCATCACATGGAACATCGCCGGGCTGGGCGAACTCTCCGGTGTCCTGCGCTGGAGAACTGCTGTGACCCGAGTCTGAGCTCATAGTCATTGAGCCCCCTCGCGAGGGGCTTCCCGAGGCACCGCCAGAGACCACCAGACCCTGGAACTGGGAGGATATTTCGGCCAGGACCCGGTTGACGCTCATCTCTGGTCTTCTGGAGTAGCTCTTCTTGCACATGGGGCACAAGAACTTCTTGCTGTGGTTCCAGTAGCCCTGTAGGCAGGCCTTGCAGAAGCTGTGACCGCAGGGTGTAGATACGGGCTCCACAAATATTTCCAGGCATATGGAGCAGGTGAACTGGTCCTCGGTGAGGGCCCGGCCACTCGGAGAGTTGATACCTGGGAAACAGAAGAAATGGAAAGGTTTCAATATTTTGGGGCCACTGCTCATAGCTGAGTAAAGGTCTTTTAAGGGAAAGTGAGAAATATCCCCAATTTTTGTAGAAGTTGGGGTGTTATGTCGTTGAGAAGATGATTTTTGGGATCTACCAATAAAAGGTGTTTCAAAATAAAGCTTAATTAAATGTGTTCGCAAAATTCATCCTGAAGAATGAATCTTGTTTTTGATTTATGAAAATTATCCATTATAGACGCTGGTGAAGATGTTTTATGCAAAAACATCAACTTTAATGTTAAGTTGACAAAAGTTGCCCATAGGAATGATGACGTTTCTAGATTGTTGTTTTTACACCTGCAGTCATGATGACTAATAAACACGTCTGGCAACTTCAATGAAACTGCCCATTAAAAATAACAAAACCATGAGGGTGAGCCGTCAGTCATGTTATTTTTGTGAATAATCTCTCATCATTGTAACATTTTTTGACTTATTTGGCAACTATACATTTCAGTTAATTAAGAAATTATGTTTTAATTTTTACTTTTACCATTTCCTTCCTTTTGGTTCCATGCAAGCATCAATAAATATGGATACGGAATATGGATTTTGAAAATATGATTAAATCCCATCACTGTGTCCAGCTTAGCGATTTAAAAAACACACTTCTTTATATTATTTGTATCTTAAGGAAGCCTTTTTAAAAATAAGTAGTTTGTAGAGGCTTTGACTGCAGTGAGAAGAGGTCAAAGTCATCAAGTTGCTTAGAAAAATCAGCAAAGAATTTAGAAATATTTTTTTATCTTCAATTTTGTTATCACAATAAATTCCACAAAACTATCATGATGACATCTAAAGTATACAGTAGAATAAACAGCTAACAAATGCAAAATGATCTATATCGTTTCACTTAAAACCTAAAACTTATTCAACTGGAGCTTTTTTGTGGTGCAAAACCTAAATTCATGAATTATAAAGGCCTCATTTAATATCATTTTATAGCCTTGAACAGATTCCTTCTTCCCTTAGCTAAATATTTTTGGTGAATTAAAAACATATATATTTACAAATGCTGAAATCTGATGCACAATTTAATTTATGTGTACATGATTTTCTAGAAAATACCATTGTACACTCATGTTTTGTTGAATGTGGTTTCAATCTTCACATCCACATGCCGACTCTTCTGGAATATGACAGCAGTGTCTCTTGTTGAAACCAAAATACCTTTAAGTCTTGTAAAAAAATAATTTATGGAAGTCACATGTTCATAATACTTCATAGTTGATAAGTAGATGTTAGGTTATTTAAAATCTTTGTAAAACGAATGAAAGATCTCAGAATAATACTTAAATGAAGTACAATTGACTTCTCTTTCATCTTTTTGCAAACTCTCATGCTGTGCCTTAACGTGAAACTTTCCACATTAGCCGTCCAGCGGTGCATTGCACTAATCGTTCACACGCCGTTGAACATCCTATCCGAATGTAAATTGCTCAAACCATCCAAACCGCACTAGGAATGGGTCGTTTTACCTGAACGAACATCCCGATTTCTGTAGCTGTGAGTCTAAAACACGAACATCCGCACATGTGGGGACAAACGGCTATTGTGAGATTAAGGAAAGATAAGCAAAGCCCTCGACTGAGTTTCATAACAGATTTTGTGACGTGACGTGAATGACGTGTAACGGAGAATTCTTACTTCCCTGGAGGTTTTTTAAAAGTCACTCTGTCCCGTGGAGGGAGAGAAATTATCTAAGGAATGCAGACAATCTGGACCTTCTACCCCCACAGCTCCTGCTTTGGCTTCAGGAGAAACGCGCACTTACACACACAACATCTACTGCCGCTTAAACCACATCATCAAACTGCAAGTCAAATCGAGACACCTCTAAGTTAGAATCTTTTGATTTCGGGCAAAATAAACAAATACTTGATATTTAACTACCAATAAAATAATTATTTAAAAAAAGTTTAGTCAAGGTTTGTGTCATAAATATTGTCTCAAATTTCACATGAAACATAAAACTGATAAGAGTTAAGAAAACATGGATGTCAAAGTAGAACTTACTCATGTTTTTTATTTTGTCTCTGACGTGGAGCGCCGCAGTCCTTCACCTCCACCAGCCTCCCGTGAATCTAAGAGCAACAGGTGCAGTCTCAGCTCTTCCTGAAACCTGACGTGGCCCCTCCCACTTTCAGTGTGGCACACCCAAACTTGTCTGTCTTTTTATTATCTTGGTAGAGTAAACACTCAAAGCCCTAAAACCAGACGGGTGGTTTCTGCATTGTTTGACTAGAGCTTAATCTGTGAAGAACCATGACTCTGGAGCCTTTCTTTTTACGTCTGCTCAGTGTGCGGTGGGTTTACTGTATTATTGGCTCCCCTGATAAAGATGTGAAACAAAAAACCTGAAACAAATACATCTTTTAAGGCAGCAGGATTATTTTATGTAGAAAATATGTTAATTTGAATCATGGTAGGAATAATTCAATTAACCACAATCATTGGTGCCTTTAAACGTCCCTGTTAAATTAACTGAAGCTTTTTTTAAAATCTACTTTACTTTTTAAATCAGTTTTTCACCCATATAATGAAGAAAAAGGAAAGCATAATTCTCAGTTACCGTCGCAGAACCTCAGATATTAAACATGCCAAGCGATTTCTGTAGTCGTAATGTGATCATTTTTTTCTTTTTTGGCCTTGTTTTGTAATCATTTCAGAAGATTTTCATTTTGAAGTCATATGTTTGGTAACGTGTCTGAGATTTTAACATTTTTTGTGAAGGTGAAGAAGCAAATCTTGGCCTCTCTTTAAAAGAGAAACATCTGTCCCCTTTAATAATTCAGAAACACTCCAACCCCTCGGAGGACGAGATGAAAGCGTAAAGGGGAACCGGTCTGAACTGAGGCGAAGTACATCTTCCCGTCCCTGTGACTCAAGAGACCACGTGTCGTTCTTATAGGTTGAAGAACCAAATGTGACTGACGGCAGCTTTCTTCTTGTTGAACACATTCCCGTCTTGCCTCAGTCGCTGATGAGTTTGTTTTTCAAAAAACTCGTCATCTAAACTACAGTGGTTCTCATTTATTAGTAAAACCAAATCAATCAAACGCATGTCAAATCCAGCCTCCAATAATTTTATAGGACATGCAGTATCATCAGAGTTGCCCACGTAGTGGTTGGTTACCTTGGCAACCAATACAACTAAGTGAAAACTTAAAGGTGTGTTAAGCTATCACGTTTTGTTTTCACACACTGAAGTCTCGGCCCGCTCATCTGTTGATGAAACCAGGCTGTGAAAACTGATGTAGCCTTACTCTCTCTGAAATATTTTAACAGTTCAATTAAAACCTACTCAGCTTCGGTTGAGTTATTTGGTTCATCTGTTGACATCCTTTTCTTTAGATGAAACATAAAGGTCAAAACCAATCTGTTTAAACATCTGACTTAAGAGTTTGCATTCCATTTGAGAAAAGGCTATTCATGGTGTAAAGCTCAATCACATTAGCAGCGAGAATCTTAAACATGGACTATAATCAATGTTCATGGATCATAGTCTCCTCCTAGGGAGTCCTAGAAGACGCTGGATTAGAGGTTAAGGCTTCGAGGCAAGGATTTGTGGAGAGTATGACCAATTAAAATTGTTACTGAGTCGGAGACGGAAAGATGGGGATACCAGAAGAGTTGAGATTGAGATTTTAGTTTCACTTTGTGGATAGGCATGAAAAGGTGTATGAACACAGGTTCATTTGTTACCGTTTCATAATTTAATTTTAAATAATAGACATATTTTTTATGAATAGAAAATGTAATTTTTTTCAGTTTATGCCATCTTAGAGGGGTTGCAGGCTGCCATTCTGAATTTTTACCACTAGTGGGCAGCCTAGCGCTAACAATGGTACAAACTCTGTGTTGTGCCAATGCACTTTACATTCATGAAGCATTTTTTAGCCTATATGGGAACTGAAGCTGTTGCCCATAGCAGCAATTTAGCACAACAAAGCAAAACTGAGAAATCCTCCTGTTATTTGCAGACAGTTTACACCAAGAAACAACGCTTTCAAGGCACAAACACGTTTTAATTTTTCTCTTTTAATGCAACTGCAGCAAACGGCGAGGTGCTGAGTCCTTACCTAAGTTTTGTGATTTAACAGATAGCTCTCTTTGTTGTGCTGCTCCATCAATAATGCAGAAGGGTTATCCTTCTGCATTATTTACTGACAATATATGTCTCCCCAGCTCTGTTTATACATTTCCAATATTCGTTTGTGTACTTTATGCTTTATAATTCAGGTTATTTTTGGCGGTTAGTGATCACTGTGAGGTCTTGAATGCACATTTTCCCCTGTAGGTGACATTTATCTGGGGGAGTTCCTGATTTTCAGGGTGGCCCCTAAAGCAAACCCACTGCAGAGATTATGTCGCATCAGCTCCAGTTTCTTGGAGTGTGTGTGTGTTGGTGGGGGGGATTCTGCTTTCTCTCCCTGCGTCACTCAAGGTAAATATATTCCTCCCTTCATTTCCTCCCTCTCCCTCTCTCTTTCTCTCCGGCAGTTCTCCTTTGTAGCCGGCAATCTTATCTGCCTCGTGCGCCTGTCTTTGCTTTCCTCTCCGCTCTTTTTCCCCCCTTTTTGTTTTATTTTTCCACAACCTCGTCCAAAATGTTCAAAAATAGAAGTTAGACCCCTCTTGAGCCATCCTCCCCCTCCAGCTCACATCTGCTCTGAATGTCTCTCCCCCCCTCACTCCCTTACCGTCCCAACTACCTCCTTCCCCGGTTTTCGCTCTCCGGTTTCCTGAGACGGGAGTGCGAACCGCTCTCACCTCCTTTGGGAGGACACGGTAGAGCTAGTGAGCGTCAGTGAGTCAGTGCAGATAGTGTCGCCCCGTGTTACCGATAACCTCATTGTGCCGCAGGAGAACTGGAGGACAGAAGCCCCTCCGGTGAAACGAAAACCCACACCAACCCCTCTATATCCGGATCATGTGACCTCTCTCTCCCACACGTTTGCGGGTGAGAAAGGCAATTAAGCCGCTCTCGCTCGAGCTCCGAGGCCCAATGTGACATTTCAGGTTGCTCCCAGGTGGGACATTTCTTGGTAGACCAGGAAGTGGATCCCGTCTCACAGACATGCAGGAAGACAGATTATTAGAAAGCTGGGTCTAAACCTCCAGCTGAGTGTTTGCATAACTGATTAAATGACATACCAGTATAACCCGGCAGCTACATAATTAGCAGTCTGTTCTGTGAACAAGTGTCTCAGCAGCACATACTGTAGAAGGAAAATCTGGGCAGCTCATTCATGCTGAGTCGTGGTTCTAGCGTAAAATTACTATCAGTTGCATAATGTGCCTAATTTACACCTCTGTAGGAGCCCGAACAGGGGACGATTTTATTCTGAAGAAACCTTTCAAAAATACTCATCTTTTGAACTTTTCTGCATGTCGTCACTGTATTTTATTGGGATTTTATGTGACAGATCTTGTCAGGCTAAGTATAGATTTTCAATATTTTTCTCAAAGTGCTTTACACCATGAAAACATAATACAGTAACCAGTAACAGTCAAATACACATCAAATATATTGATAAATGTTTGACTTACTACTAACTAAAGGAAACTCAACGCGTGGGTTTCTAGCCTTGAGTGAAAGGAACTCTGTGTTTTGGCAGTTTTCTGGAAGTTTGTTCCAGATTTGTGGTGCATAAAAGCTGAATGCTGCTTCTTTGTGTTTGGTTCTGGGGATGGAGAGCAGGACCAGAACCAGAAGACTTCAGCGGAAGGTTGGAAGGTTACTACAATGGTTCTTCAATGTAGATGGCTTGATAAGCATTGATTTAACAGAAGTATTTTTAAGTATTTTCTCTCTCCCTTCTGTGAATCCCATTGATCTCGATTTGTCAGTATGAATTTCATCCTGGCCAATCAGCGAACAGGAGGAGTTGTTGTGAACAATGAAACTAATTTTCACAATGAATTTGAAAACAAATTCATTGGGGGAAATAAAATAAAGTCTAGATGTTTTATTTCTCCTTATTCTGTTCAGTTAAGGGCTGGAATACACTTAAATTCCCAATTTTTTTCAGACTTCATGAGAACTTGTACTGAAATATATGAGAAATCACCAGGGCGGACCACAGTACCAGGTAAATGCCAAAACCTCTAATGGTGTCAGATGGTGTAAGTTGCATTCGTGGTTTTGGGGATAGAGGATTTACTGGGGAAAACTGCATCCATCCTTAACTTACATGCTTATTATCCCTACTGGGGTCTGGAGGGCTGCTGGTGCCTATTTCGAGCAGTCAATGGGCAAGGTCATCCTGGACAGGTCACCAGTCCATCACAGGGCAAACAGGACAAATAACCATGCATGCACACACAAACACCTAAAGAGAATTTAGAGAGACCAATCAATCCTGGACTGTGGGAGGAAGCCGGATTACCCAGAGAGAGAACCCATCGGAGAACATGCAACCTCCATGCAGAAAGACCCGGGGCATGGGATCGAATCCAGGACCTTATTGCCGCAAGGCAATAGAGCTACCAACTGCGCCACCGTGCAGTCTGTAAATGGTTTATGTACACATTTCCATCTGTTTGCTGTTTTGAACCAAAGACTGAAGCGCGTCTTCATGACATTACGTGTTTTGTTACGTGAAGCTTCACCATCCCTCCAGTTTTGCTTCACCACGTTTACAGGCAACACTCAATTTGCAAGCTGCTCTGTTCCCCTCAGATCTTGCCTGTTGCAGCACGTTTGCCCCCTCCAGCCCCTCCTCTGTGTGTGTATGTGTGTATGTGTGCATAGACTGGAGGTTGTGAATCACCTCCAGTCAATCCTTTCACCCTAATATGTGTATCATACCCGTATCAGGTAAATCCTTTTCATGCATCCCTTGGCTTTTGTCCCTTTGATGACTTGTGCCTTTTTTTTATTCCAATGTGAAATGAGAGCATGCATATTCAGGCCAATGTGGGATTTTCTTAAAGCCACATCCTGCATAAACAGCCGAGCGCAGAAAGGTTGACAGTGGCATCATCTCCTCTGCCCTCGGATTGCGATCTGATCTCATTCTGTCCGACCTAATCTTCTATCGTATAATCATGTGCAATTTGGCATATTATCTTCGTATGTCATAATGCGCCACGATTTGCGATTGAGAGAGGCATCCGAGGCTAAAGATCACAAGCTCCAATGGAAATGAAAACTTCAAGGCTTAAATTAAAAAGTCCAAAAATAGAACTATTGAGTAAAGATGCTTTAAGCTGCCAGTTTAAGAATACAAAGAGGATCAAAGGCTGGCTATAAGCCGATGAACCTCAAGTCTTGTTTCATTTCTACATCTCTTGACTTTTTATCTTGACCGAAATAGTGCACAGCATCCATAACTCAGTTTATTCTAAAGCATTTATTCTGTGTACTGAGCAAATACAGTACATTTACTTCAATATGGCATTTTCAACTTTCAGTTTACATTTACTGCTAATTAGCAAACACAATCATACATTCAAATGTTAATCCAAACCCATAAGTTGCTAAGCTTCATGTTGCTAATGATCAAGATTTTTCTTTTTACACTTCAGCATTTTAAGAAAAAGAATGACAGATTAGAAATAACCCTGAAAATCATCTAATCTGACCTGTAGTTTATTTCAATTTCACATTTTTTGACATTGTACAATTTTATAGTACACCTTATTTCCTTTGATTGTAGATTTGATGTCAGTCAAGTCTTATGATATATGAGTATTTAACCCCTGATCAAACTGTAACAACTATGAATTTCCTAAGATTAAAAAGCAGTGTTACATGAAGAGTGCTGCATACTTCGCCCTTTCTGTTTCCTACTTTTTCAAATTTGGTCATATTTTTTACTCAACTTTTTGGGGCATAAAAAGGAAGACTTCAACTGCATGTTTTGACACATCCATCCATCACGGTGTGACACATCACCTTGGAGACGTGTCACACCTGCTTGGAAAAAGGGCGATCTAAAGTTGGCTGTGAAATCAAGTATGAAACATTTTTAAGTCTTGCCAAAAATAAACCTAACTGGTATTTGGGGGTACTTGTGCTAGTGTTTGAAATCGTATAAACCAACAGAGGAATGCATTTTTTCAAATTTTTCATCTTTCTCTATTCACCATTTCAGCTTTGTAACTCCTTATCTTTGCAACAATGCCATCATGTCATATTCAGAGCAAATACAGATGTGTTTTACAATGTGTAATTTTAAACAAACTGGTCAAGGTGATACGCAAAGACTCAACGTCCCATTTACCTTGTGAATAATTGAGTGCTCCAAATTCCTCAATTCCAGCTCGGTAATGAGCAAAGCAAGTTACGTGGTGCCGTTCATAAACGCGCTTCAACTGGAACAGCACCCAGAGGAGACCAAATTGAAAGTAACTCCTCTTGGGGTTGGGATGAGGGCGACTCAGACCAGCATCTTCTTCAGGGGTCCAGTCCAAGAGATCTCTTTTAAGCAAGTAAACTAGTTTTGAAGATCTACCACTACAGTTTGCACGTTTTACGTTTGTCCAGGTGAAAGCAAAAGAAATGGATTCAAATATAGAGTTTGAAATAGAAAGTAATATCTTTCATGACTATTGTAGGGGTGCATTAACACCAGCCCTGGTTAGTCCACTTTCATCAAAGTAGTTTGTGTGTCTAGAACAGTGGTGCCCAAAGTCAGTCCTCAAGGGCTGGCATCCTTCGTGTTTTAGTTCTTTTAGTTTATATGGATCGAAATCTTTCTGTAAAGTCCCAACAACGTACTCGAGATCAGAATGTCAGTATACAGAAGGAAAATTTATTGTCTTAAACATACAAATATGGATTGTACATGCCTTCACGTCAGAACACAACAGTTGGAGAAGATCACAACAACACAGGTATCCACATAAGTTACAGAAAAACAGTAATAAATAATTCATTGATTATGGTAGAAGAACTAATGATGCAGTAAGAATTTTAGTGGGTTAAGAGAAGGGGGTGGAGGGGTCTGTCGAGCTTCCTGATTGCTGGATGCCTCCCTGACAGAACACAGATCACCGACTCGCCACACTTTGTGTGCTTACAATCATCTTCGACGCAAACTGGATCCCCACTCATGCTCTTGTTGTGTTTAAGGTCCAGCAGCCCACAATTTATGAGAAAGATCCATATTTTTGTAGCATTTGGTAGGGGGAGACCACGTGTTCGTTTTGGGAGGGGGGGTTGCATCACAGCTGCTTGGCAGACAACATAAAAGAAGGAATGTGCAAGAAGAGATTATCTAAATATATGCTTTTGTTCTCTAAAGTATGGCTTAGATGTCATCTCTAGGCTGTAAAGCTGAGCCCCAAAAATCCACTTTGTGCAAACCACAACAATTACTTCTCCCTATCACTAAGACTCTTCTCAAGCAGAATAAGAAGTGGATGAAGATAAGCGTATGCAAACGGAGGAGAATAACACGCCAGCGAGCGTGGATCTTAGGGAGACGGCGTCCAAACATTGGGGGAGTGTGAACATTATGTACAAAAAGCCTCGGCCGCCTTTTGCCAAGATCCGATCTGCCGCAGCATCAGGGTGGTTTTGGGGGTGTGAGGGACCTTACTCGAGTCGTCTCGGATGAAGCGCACGCATGGCTGCTCCATTCATGATCGCGGCCATGAGACGGGCTTTTAATTCCACCCCAGCCTTTCCTCATTCGCAGTGAGCAAGCTGTGCTCGGCGAACCCCTCGTTTGGCTGCCTTCGGGGGGGAAAAGTGGAATGAGGTCAAGCTAACAAAGCAAAGCAAAAAAAAAAAAAAAAAAAAAAAAAACACAGCTTTGAAAAAAGAAAGATGTAAAGGGAAAAAAAAAAAAGAAATAAGTGACCTAACATACTCAGGGGTGGGAAGCAGGAGCTAAAAGTCTAAGAAAACAGCAACAAAAAAAAACCCCACTGGAATGGATGTACATTTAAAAAAACTGTAAATAAAAACATGGATATGAGTTCTTGGCAGATCTGACCTGAAACATCTTGTTAATGCTCATAGTTACACTTTAAACATGCTGAAATGCAGGAGCATCTATCTTGTGATTACCACAGTAGCTAAGTAAGCAAAGTGCACCCATACAAATGGCTTATTAACAATTCATAAGTCTAATACACAGTAAGGTATTGGAGTACTGGCTATTATATCGCAGAAAAAATGTGAAATTCTCTGCTTGATTGTTGTAGGACGTAGATAGACTTCATTGTACTTTAAGATTTGACTGCATGCAGACTCGATAATGAAAAGGTGGAAACATTAATGGCTTTATGTTTTATTATTATTTTTTTCTCTTATGGTGAATTTGATCCAAACTCCTCTCTCCCCTAGTGGAGCTCCAGCTGAACTGGAAACCTCTCGCTGGCAGGTCGGCTCTCTGTGCTGATCTCACTGGCTCGGCTTTCTGCAGGCTTATCACAAGTCACATTTCACATTGAAATGACCGGCTTGGCGTTACTTCTTCAGCTGACTCAGTTGCCAAGCAACATTAAGGTCCTTTAAATTCTACCAGGTAGCTATTTACAGCCTCTCCCGACAGAGAGTCTGAACAGTGACAGAACATGTCTGCGTTAACAACAGAGCAGACATGTTTCACGTGAACGTTGCTTCATTTGAGTTTTTCTGTAGTGCTGATGTGAACATGTCTGCCAGCCAAGTTTGGGTCTGACTGCAAGAACTTCAAGTGTGGAACTTCTTCATGATATAAATCTGAAAATTCTTTTTAGCTCTTCCTAAAAAAAATAAATAAAAATAAAAATATCGTATTGACCCCAAAAGGAAATCAAATTTATTTAATTTTGGGCTTTAAGTTGTGGCCTGATCAAAGTTATAGTTATAAGTTAAATAATTATTGCCGAAATAGGTGGTGTAATTTATTTCGGATGCCCAGAATAATTAGGAAAACAATCAGAACAAAATCTGTAGGACTTTTGTCAAGAGAATCAGGCTAAGCTAACCTGTTAGCCTATTGTTCTAATGCTAAACCCTACTAGCGATCATCCTGGACTAAGCTTAGCTATGTCTTTATAGGATATTTATGGTCATATTTCTGTAGTTTGCAAAAGAAATCATTCTAATTTTTTTAGGACAGCTCTGTCTGTCTGTGACTGAGTAAACTGTTGTGATGCCAGCAGCTAATTCGACGTCTCCAGATGTTTCCTTCAGTCTACTGACGAGCTAACAGATCATGATTGAATCATAATAATGTGTCAGAAAATTGTGACTGGGGAAAAAAAAATAACATAAATTATGATAACTGGTAAAAAAAAATTACGACTTTTTGAGATTTTACACAAATATTTGAGTTTTTAGCTTCACAAGGTTTTGTGTGCAAAACCCTGAGCAAATTTCCTGCTAAGACTTGGAAAAGATGTCTTTGACAAAGAACACGTGAAAGCAGCTGAAAAATGAAGAGATATCTATATCTTACTGACAAGTTGTTGGGATTGAGCAACAAATTCACCGAGCTTAAATTTAATCAAATATCTGTTGGGTAGTTTCAGACCGGACCTACAAACTGAAAGAAGTCTAAATTTGAGTGCATGTTTTGAGGCTAAACTTCGACAGCTGGTCACAACGTCCTGAACTATTGTGCTTGGAAGGTAAGGTAATTAATTTCTCTTCATTTCTGTTCATGTAGTTTATAACTTCAACCTTGGGTACATTCTGAGAAGGGCAAAGATTTCCAGGTCAGATCCATGTAGAGGAGAAAAGAGCTGGATATCAAACTCAGATGATGTCTCCAACAAATTGTCTTCATGTAGAAAGTGAAACAGGGGGGTAGTGAGGGAGAAGTGTGGCCACTTTCTGTCCTCAATATAGAAAAGAGGTTAGATTCCAATAATAATTCATTTAATTAGTAAGAGCATTATTATAGCAGTGTAGAGAAATGTGGCTTTTAGAAGCAGTTCAGTGTGCTACATACATTAGAGGGGTGCAGGAAGAGTATTTATTGTATATATGTTTTATATGTATATACAGTACATGTGCAATGTAGGAATAATGTGCTTATATTTTTGTGCTGTAAGTTTGAATAAGACTAAAAAGAGCTGTAGTGTTTTCTGTTTCCTTAACTCTCCGGTCAACCACTGCAGTATGACTGACCTTATTGTGACGGGACTGTGGGTCATGGCTGCTGTCTACTCTGTCATTATCAAGAGTTTATTTAAGGATGCAGAGGTTTAAGTTACCTGCTGTGGCTCCGAGTAACCTGAAACTAAGTGAGGTTAAGAGTTCTCCTCTGTGGGCGATTTTTGTTTAAGCGTTTTGGGTCTTTGAGGAGTAACGGAGGGCCAACTCATCAATGCACCAACCTACAATAATAAACGGATTTTTAGTTTTCTTCCAGTTACTTTTTAAATTTTGTTTTGTGATTGAATTTACATTTCTCAATCATTCCCAAGTACTTCCTCAAACAATCCGTAAGATTTCATTTTAATTTGTAGTTACCCATAAAAGGTTTCGCAAAGTTGAGCTCGTTTTAGGTGGTGTTTGAAATTTCCCCAATTTTAGGCAAAATCACTACGAGAAAGTCTGAATGCTAGAAACTCAAAAGTGCAAAGTGTTTGCACAAACTTGGGTCCGAAGCAAACACTAAGGGAAATTTAGAAGACTTTATTATGATTTTAGGAAATGTCTACATGTTAGGTTACATGCTGGATAACATGCGAACACACGTCGGCATTCTTCAGATAAGGAATGTCCAAATCATAAAGCTAAAATTACAGTATTTAGCAAGCTGGTTGAGAAAGAAGTTTATAGTGTTTTACCATTTTACCAGCCAGGGAAAGCAATGCTTTTGAGCAATATTGATGAGTCTATATTTGGTAAACTTTAATTAGCTAAAAATGGAATGTAAGTTGCTAAAACAGTTTGACGGCACAAATCCAGCATACCAGAGGAGAAAGGTTGGCCGCAGTGCGCCTGAAATTTAGCTTCAAGACTACAGCCCACGTTTTTTAAGACTAAACCAAACCTGTTCAAAAGCAAGCATATTGTTTTGGTCAAAAGAGGACATTTCACTTATTGAAATTATGGACATTATGAACAGTAACCAAAGAGGTTAGAGATGTTAGGGGGCTAACACCAAGCCTTGTTGTACCCCTCTACATATTTGTAGATAATTTTTTTCCCTCCATTGAAAAAGAAAACAAAAAAAAAACAACTAGGTAACATTATGAAAATGTTGACATTACAAACACAGAAAACTCCTGGGGATGGCTAAAGCAGTCCTAGGCTATCGTTTCTCTCAAAACAATTTAGCTTTCAAAGTACAGCCGACATGCTATCGTTTCTAAAAAAGCTCTGGATAAAACCTGCGTAAATATTGAATAAACTGTCGAGCCAAACGTGTCACCAGCACCCTGTGCTTTTGAAAGGCTGTTTAAAGTTGCAGTAGCTGTTGACACACGAATGCTTGATCGCTAATGTGTCAGTCATTTGCTGCACTGTGTGGGATTAATGACTTGAAGCCATTGAACTTCCCATCACTCATTAAGCACCTCCTGCAGGAAACTGCCTCCAACTGAGGGAGTTAGCAGCCAGTTTCCATGACCACCACCTTCGTCACCTGTGAGATCAGACTGGCATGCAGCGGATATCCAATATCTGGCCGGCTCTAGAGGTGATTTTTTTTTTTTTTTTAACTCAGAGATTAGTAAATTACGTTAAATAAA
>NW_006800280.1:435890-504410 GCF_000485575.1 Poecilia formosa
GAATATTATGCATGTTTGACCCAAAACTTACAAATCATCTGACCAGGAAACTGGTATGGCTACGTCCTCAAATTAACTCAGAGATTAGTAAATTACGTTAAATAAAAGTAACAAAACTGTCCAAGGTGGAGACAGAGATGGAATGAGGCAGATCTCTAGAGGTTTTTTTTTTTTTTTTTTTTACACCTGAGAACGGTTACTTGCTGATATTTTTATCCTGACAGAGGCAGACAGAGAGTAACAGAACAAACCTAGAAACCGGGGGGTGTGCTTCCCTTCTTTCATTGCGTTGTTGTCGTTTCATTAACTGACTGTGCTTGTTGTTGTCAAGTCATAATGGAGATGTTTGTTACTATGCAGACTGTGTGTGCTTGTGTGTGCTGGGCTGGGTTTTGTGTGCGCGGAAGGAGCGGAGGGAGAAGGGCTCGGATGCGCGGCGGGAGATGATACGTGGGGACATTTGCAAAGGTTAATGAGGTGACGGGAGGTTACAGTATTTCGTCATGCTAGATTATAAATTCCAAATTATTTTGCTGCTTTTTTTTCTCTTTTTAAAGCCTCTTTCTTGCCCCTACGAAAATGTCCTCATCGTTTAGCTGATCCGTCATGCAAAAAGGCATTTCCTGACACTTTGCATAATGTGACAATAAATCCTGAACAATTGAAATCCTTTCGTCATCGCTCCCAAAACCTCTAGCAGTCGTTGATTGAATATCTGTACATCAGCTGAAATAAATATAGCTTTTTTTTTTCTTTTTCTTCTTTTTTTTTTGTTTTTGTTTGAATCAGTCAGTCTACTTCTTTTTTTTCTGGAAACGCCTGAACTGGTTCTGGATGGCGAGTGCTGCCTTCTCTGTCTCCGGTGCCTCCAAGTCGATGTCGACCTCCTCCTCTTGTTCCTGAGGCTTTGCTCCTGATGCCTTTTCTGGAAAAGCAGAAGTCAAAAAGACAAACATTTGATCAGAGCACGGGTGGCACATTTTGGCTAGTTGGGGCTAATGCATAGGAGAGCATTGAAATGCCCCTCAATTACTCTACACCTAAAAAAGACTGCCGCTTCCTTTCACTGTGAGGGTGCACGCAGCTCGTACCCACAATATATATATCAAAACATGTGGCTGGATCTCGGCCTGCTGGACATTACCTCTGTTGGCATTTCGATTAACCATGTTGATGTAATTTGCGAAAAACGAGCCAAATTCAAATTGAAACAAATTCTGACACGGTTTTGTGTTGGGCTGCGTTCACACTGCAGCCTGAAGTGACTCAATTCTGATTTTTGTGACGTAATGCGACCTGTATCTGATCTTTTCATGACAGTTTGAACAACAAGTCGGATTCTTGTCAAATACGACCTAACGTGTCAAATGTTATTATTCTGCGGGAAGAACACAGCAACTATGACTATGATGAGGATTAAGTTATTAATATTCTGGGTCCAATTGAACAACACATTCAAATGTGTAAGCTTCAAATATGAGAAGTCGTACAGCGAAAAGTCCAATTGAGAATAAAGTTGCAATGACACAAGAAAGTCATAAAAATGAGAATAGTCATATTACAAGAATAAAGTCAAAATTATACAAGAAGTCGTATGACACTCATATTATAAGAATAAAAATAAAAATATGAGAAACGTAATGTTACAAAGTTAAAAAAAAACCTATAATAAACTAATACTATTACCAGAATAAAGTAATAATATTAGAAGAATGAAGTAGTAATTTTATGACAAAAATGTGATCTTTGCTGTCTTCTTATAGAAGATCCTACAAAAACAGCAAAATTTAGTCGAAGCCTCAATAACAATAAAAAGATTTTGGTTGGATTTTGTTGCGGCATGAAAACGGGGATTTTAGAGAGGATTAAACTTTCACCTGCACACAGCAAAAAACAATGACTCAGAATACTATAAATAGTCCTACCACTACTGTACAGCCCCTGTACACACAAACTGTACGTCTAGTAGCTGCTAAGCACTGCAGCAATGTTCTCCAGGTGCACCTTGCCTTACAGATGGAGATTCTAATTCACTCTTCATTTTCAGCAAGAAAGAAAAATGAGACTTTCCACTGATGGACTCAGCCTGGTAAAACTTTTAATGTCCTGTATTCTGCAACCAACTTAGCACAAACAAACGAAGAGTCAAGGATGGTCTCATTAAAGTCCATCACTGTGGCATATGTTGGTTCTGCATCGATAGATGGAAAGTTTCCCCATCCTGGAATTGCTTATTGATGAGCGACGCTACACATTGCCAAACTTCTCCTGGCGAGTGCACAGCTGATTCCTGCCAAAACGCTGCTTAGCTGCTTAGCTCATGGAAAAACAGGAGTTTGATCCTTTGGTTGAACACGCTGTAAGCACTTTGGTGTTATTGAAGGTCAAACGGGGTGATCGGGGTAATATAAAAGGAAAAAAGATTTGGAGAGTAGGTTGCAGAAAAGCATTTACAAATACGCCTATGGGGCACTTTTCCGACATCGCTGACATGTTTTCAAAGTTTCTGAAAGTTGTTTGTTTGATGGCGGGAGCAATGTACCGGTGGACAGTTTGAATTAGTGCTGCACAGATTGGACATTTATTTCTGCTACTACCAGAGCTCTGGAGCATTCTAGTGAAGAACTGGTACAGCTTTTGCTTTGCTTGTCATTCATTATCTTAAATTATGTTGCAGCCTTGCAGCTGTTTGAAGATATGCACCAATCAGCATCTTATTAGGCCAGTGCAGATTTTGTTTTTGGATTGAAAATTTGAATGTATAAAACATTTCATATCTTAAGAAAAAAAAAGACCAGTTCCCTGAAAACTTTAAAAATGACAAGTAAGCCTGTACCAGATAATATTGAGATTTTTGGCACTCAAAGTGCCAAAGTGAGCTGTGTTTTCTATATAGAGCAAAAAGCACCTGACAGCTACTTTGACATTTAGCAGGTGTCTATGCTTTATCTTATTTTGTATGCATCACAAACAAGAAGCTGACATAAACACAAAAAAACTAACAAGGTTTTGGTATAAAAGATTTTTGCTCCGATATCTTTTAGAAAGATGGCAATTGGATTATGTTTGACATTTTTATTTTAAATTTTTGTGTAAAAAACAATCAGTAATTATTATTACTATTGTATTACTATTATTGTATTACTTCTAATTTTTATAGCTAATACAAGGCTCTGTTTAAAATCAGTGATAATGACTTTTATGTCCTCAGAACTTTAAAATCAGCTTCAGCTATAAATATTTTATAAAGCTGGAGGTTGAAACTCACCTTAGTGTCAAGTCGTGAGACTAAATTTAAAGTCTGTGTCGACTAAAACGGCAATGACTCAATTGGAAAGATGCCATGGTCTCAGACTCAGATCCTTGTTTGTGTCCCAATGGGTGTAAACAGACAAGATGCATGCAGATAAAATATATTTTTTTGTGCCTGCAACATCTCTGGTCAGATGTTTCCTATTTGACCAGAGAAAACTGTCATCACTCCGGCGCTCTCTGTAGCATCTCATTAAAATGAAGTCAAACAGCCGGAACAGCACGACGGAAACCTCTTCTGGTTTTTAAACAGACACTTTTTCAAACCATATTATACTTTAATAGTTAAAGTCAGACCAGAACTTATTTAATCACGAAATCAGTCATAACTTTTTACAGCAACTACACATGTAGCAAAATGACCCTAATAATTCTAACCATTAAACTATCAAATCTTTTATACATTCTTCTTCATTCTTGCTTGAAAATTATAGACGCCATATAGAGAGCTTGAGTTATATTTTAAATATGCCATTTGACATCATAATGGAAGCTTTTATGCGACTGAGAGCAAAGTTGAAGAGCTGACATAAATCCATCTTGACCTTTTTGTGTCTCTTGCGCCAACGATTCATCCCATGCTGCGAGCAAAGACCCACCAGTGCCCCGAGATCCGAAAGGGGAGGAAACGGCAAGTACAATAGAATAAGTCTCTTTTCAGTTTAGGTCTTTGAATGAAATCATACCTTTGTTGTCAGCTGCAGTCGTCTGGCTGCTGTTGTCCGAGTTATTGGATGCCAGCTGTGGAGGAAAAGAACACGTTTAGCCCACTGCACCGCAAACCGCAAGAAATCACCACAGTAATATATGTCGCATAAGCATATTTCTGACTACTCAGTCAATTTTAACAGTCCCCGCATGTTAGACAGCTACTGGAGCTCGCACAAGCGCTGTGAACATATCAGCGTAGCACGTTGTAGAACACCTCTGGGTGTTGCACTGTGACGGTTTGTTCAGAAAGACTTCCTGTCAGGCTGAGACAGGAAGCAGGAGACTCGAGGCGTCCTCTCAGAGCTGTTCCTCTGCGTTCCTGTAAACCTTGTCATATGCCACATTTCTGTTGTGCTAAGTCGCCATTGAAGACTACAGAACACGCCTTCTCTGACCTCCTTTCTGTTTTACTAAAGTTCGGTTTGTTTCAAGCGTGTTTGTGGTGGACAGAAATGTGTTTGTATGTACGTTAGGAAAATTTACCATTCCTGGCTATAGCTGCATATTGTGTGCGTTACAGATTTGAATATTATAGTTTACATTTACAATGTGTTTGCCAGCAGTTTGGGTTAATGTATGTAAATGTGTGATTTGATTTAGTATATGTAGTAACCACGTGCAACCAGCGGGGGAAGTGCAGCGCTAGTGATCAGTAATAAAGAGCACCAGAACTTCGTCCTCACTGGAGGAAAAACATGTCCATGGCTCTTTTATTCAATTATCCCCCTTTTCAGGTATGGGTTTACACTGAAGCTCACCTGTACTATTGTGAATATGTTTATATACCAGCTATGTTCTCATTTAGTAGGGTTAGCCAAAGTTAACTGGTAGCTCATAGCAGACAATGCTAATCCATGTATGAATGTAGCATAATACTGTGTATTCCAGCTATAGACAGCCTTTGCACCTGAGATTTGGTTAATTTTGTATCTGTTACTGTCATATTAGTCTGCTTCATAGGTTCATGGGAAAACAATACTGTTTAAAGTTTGGAATTATCGTGTTAGTTGCAATAAGTCAATACATGCTGGAGAATAGAAAAGAAACTGTCTGTGGCTCATTTATTCAATTAGTCCCCTTTTCAGGCTCTTACATATTCATGTTCTCAGTCCCTTTACCTTGGTGTATTTTTCACTGATGCCATTGTTGGACTTTGACTCTGAGATGCATTTACACTAGCCCTTTCTTGCTTTAATCAAACTTTAGTTTCTTTGCCTAGAAAGTCTGGTTCGTCTGGGGAGATGTGAACGCACAAACTCTGATGTGGATCAGAAAAGAAAAAAAAGGAAAAACTCTGGCCAAACTACAATCCCAGGTCTCGGTTCAATACAAATGAACTCTAATGTGTATGTGAATGCCAAATGGACCTCAGCCTGTTCCAAAAGCAGGAAGTGGAATATAGCACGGGGCATTCTGGGTACCAAACAAACATATGTGCCACCACAATCGAAGGGGTGAGCAGTTTTTGTGTGAAAGACTTCCTCTTCCTTACACTTCCTTATTCAAGTCAAAAGAAATGAAGTGTCTGATCTTAACCAAGTGTCTGGGACTCGAGCATTTTTTATGTAAACTTCAGTTGAAGCTTCAACACACGTTTGTCTGAATTGTTTTAATTCCCCTATTTAGCGCCTTGAGCAATTTGATATAATGGAAAAGCACTCTGAGCATATAACGGAGTCAGAGGGTGAGGGACGCTGAAGAGACGAAACGGGGACATAAGAGGGAAAGAGGAGAAATTTTGACATTATGCAACATGGCATTTTATGGTAAACCTAAAAAAAAAGGAAGTCAACATGTGTCCGAACATGTGTGAGTGTGTGTGTGATGAATGTGTCTTTCCCAGCTTACTTCCGGCCCTGTCGCCCTTCAAAATGCATGTGGCAAACGGCCTATGCGTAACGAATTCTCCAGCAGAGCGCAAATGAGTTGGTGAAGAGAGGCTTCATGTCACTTCACCCCTGCCAATAATTCGCTCCACGCAACGCCGTGTGCTGCGACTTCAAGCATGCATGAGCGCACGTGTGCTGACATGTTGATTTGTGTGGAAGGTTGTCTGCACTCATATGAACTGTGAGCATGCGATGTGTGCAAATAGGCCATCGGGTCAGCAGCCAACCCAGGGTCAAAGTTCAATCAGGAGAGAAGCTAATGTCCTTAGACATGGAGTGTGAACAGTGTGTCAGATGGCAGGAAGGCAATGACAAGAGGAAGATATGAGCTGTTGGAAAAGAGGCTTGAGACTCCAATTAAACACAGAAGATGATTTAACAAAAGAAAATAGAGTTCATGTGAGTGGTACGACTCAATATGAGGTAGGTAATGAGAATGCAATCACTGAACAGTCGCTGGAGATTAGCGGAGAACAATGTGTTTACATTGATGTGATTTCTGATAGATTTAGTGGTACCTGGCTAGTACGGTGCCATAGTTGTTGGCACTGTGTTCTCCCACCAAGAATATCACTGGCTGCTTTGAGAGAACATCAAAGCAATTTATCATCTATTTAGAAATGTTTCCATGTAAATACATTGCCCTGAGGTGAGAGTGAGTGTGGTGCTGGTTGCTTTGTCTTGTGTGTTTCTGTGTTGCTCTGGGATGGACTGGCCACCTGTCCAGAGTGTGCTCCCATCTCACCCAATGACCAGTACCCATGCAACCTTGCTAGCACAAGGAGCTATAATCTCTGAGAGTAGAGATAAGGAAGCCTGTAGATGTCTGTTTTTGCAGTAGTGCCAAGACCGTTTCCATTGTGTATTAGTGCACAGTAAATTATAGTTGAACAATTGGAATAGGCAGTTATAGGTGTTTTTAGAGGGGGTTTCAAGTATTCTCAGATTTTAGCTATTTCCAGCTGTGAATCTTGTGCTGTGAAGATTGCTATTCCTTGACTTCTATTTATCCAAGATCAGGTTGTAGAGTAGTACAAGGCCAAGAGGAAAACCTTGACCCCTCTGCACTGCGTCACTCTCAGACTAATTTGAGGTCCTAAGGCCTCGGGATCCGAAGACTTTCCCCGCGCCTGAAGGGATATATGGTCCCTTCAGGCCTGGGGTTTGGTGGAAGGTCGTTGAATGAGAGCCTTGAGTCATGGGGCGAGCAAAACGAGAGAGAGTCCGGATGTGCTAATTCCCCATGGTCTACTCTGGCTTTGGGGACAAAGCATAGAGCTGAAAAATCCTTGAGTACCATTTTTGTACTCACCAGAGTATGACGATATAGATTGCCGTCATGTTCCTGCAACTGCTTTAGCATCTCACCCACTAAAAGTACACATCCACTGTGGGCATTAGGGGGATGGCAATTTATCTAACAGTTCAAATATATCATTGGCAGGCAGAATGCATGTCACTTGAAATATGACGTCCTTCCAAATATTGTATTCAAGCGGTTCCTTGCAATAAAAAAACTGCACACAGTGATATTGCGACGACACTTGTGATTGTTTATGTGGTCCTAAGCACAGATACTTCCCGCAGCTTACATCATATTTGTGGTTTAAAAGCTGAATTTAGCTAGTATACAGCAATAACGGGTAAACATTCAGCAATAGACAAAATGAAAGATGAACAACCAGAGTAGCGCATGAGATGCTGAGAGATAGAGCGACTGACTGCAGAGGTATGAGTGAGGGTGTCTGCAGCAAGAGGGGGAAACACTGCAGAGAAGGAGAGACTGTATGTTCAGCATTAGCGCACATCACACAGTGAGGAGTGCAGATGCTTTCACTGAGGCTTTTTACTCACAAAGGACCCACTCTCCACAGCATTTGGTAGGCTCAAAGATGAGCACAGAAATCAAAGGTAAAGGTTTAAAAGAGAAGACACAAACCTTAAACCAGAAAAAAAGCAACCAATGAAATGACCACAGAGGGTGACTAAATGGTTTGAACCTTTTGAGACAATTATTTTAGGGAATTTTTTGTATTTTTTCTTTTTGTTTTGTTTAATGTCTTCCGGCGTACCCTGGCAAGACATTAATCTGATTAAAACCCGATTCTGTGACTTGGAATGAAGCGTAAAGTGATGCATGTTAGAAAATTAATTTCCTTCATCATCCTCGGTTTGAATTCTCTTCTTCATTATGTTCCAGGGGCTTGGTTTTCTTTCGTTGTACTCGATATGTGTATCTGGTGACCGTCAAACACCGTAACCTGGTAATGACCAGTGAACTTACAGGGGTAAACAGGCACATCTCATTGGAGGGCAGTGGCATTAAATGTCAGGTGAGTGGAAGAGAGACGGGAAAAGTGAGAGGTCTGGTTCTACACCTGACCCGAAGTTTCCTTCAGGGCTCCTGTTTGCTGGTTAACACTCGAAACTAATCAACCAAAGTTCACCAATGGGTAAACAAACATCAACTGGGTTTCTACATTTAGTCTTTTTAAAGCAAATCTGAACAGTTAAATATGGACAGTATTAGAGGTAGTAGCTCTTTTTTTGTTGCTGTTGTATGTGGGGAGGGGAGAAGTTTAGCCATTCAGAGGCTGAACTTTCTGATGTGCTTCAAATCATTGTCCTGCTGCAGAACTTAAGGATGTTTTCGCATATTATAGCCCCAATTGGTCCCCAGTTGAACCGACCTGTGGGGGCGCTGTGCCAAGAACAACTTAAGGACAAATCAGAATCCTCAGAAGAAATGTGCTTTTTTTCCACAGGCCACTATCACCTTTTGTAAAATCACACTTTTAATAGAACTGTGAATCGTCTATTATCTGAAAAAACAAACAAACAAAAAAAAAACATCTACAGTTGCACCTGTTTTAACATTATAAAATGATCCGGTAAAACCATTGATTCACCTATATTTGACATGAAATTAAATACTAGCTTGCAGCAAATAGCTTTTTTGTTTGGATGATATTTGAACAGGTCAGTCTTGTAAATTAAACCTGGTGTCTCAATGAACCTGACAAATATAAGTTAAAATTATGAATGAATGAATGAATAAATGAAACTTAAAAGTTTGTCCATGGTCCTTTATTTCTCTTAATAACAATCCGTCATTTTTTCTGATCTTTATAGAAAATTTATTTGAAAGTAAAACTTTCAGAAACAGGCATGTTCCCTTTAGATATGCCAAACTAGTAATCCAAAATACTAAAATGTAACTTATTTTAATCTCAAATCTTATTGCTACTCTGTGCGTGAAGGAGCTCAGAGCCAGCTGTTCTATTGGTGGAGTGCATTATTACAGCTCATCACTTTAAGCTTTTCTTGCTCACATCTGGACTCAGGTTTGTTCATGATAATTCAGGATGGTCCATCTGCCTGCGGCTTCAACAGTAGATTGATTGTGTCTGCAGGGAAAGCTGATGCAGGGGCTTTCATGCCGCATGTGGCAGCAGCTCTGCTGCACCCTGACATCCATTTCTACAGCTTCTTCACACACACACACACACACAAAAAAAACCCAGTTTTGCTCTGAGTGAAACACAAGTGGAGCGCAGCACACGTTTATAATAAACTATCTCTATTTACTATAGATCATGTTTACCTAAACATTTTTTCCCTTTAATTTTCATTCTCTCTTGTTTCTCTCTTTGTAATCAGAGGCATGTCAAACATTCCCAATTAAACCTATGACCATGTGTGGAAAAGAAAAAGTCAGCTGAACAGTATAAAGCTTTATGAAATAATCAAGGAATATTTTTTTTCCCTGAGGATTAGGGATCATTGAATTTGATCCTTTTACTTTTTTCAGGAATAACTGCATTTACTCAAGTTATGTTTGATATCAAAATTTGATGGAACATTTTATTATGACAAAAACGCAAACAAGAAACTGTAAGAGGGCAAATACTTTGTACAACACCGTGTAACAGAAATACAAGAGAAAATATCAGTAGACTTTGTCGGGGCCGGGGTAAGGTTTTCTTCAAAAATTTATTTTTTAAATGTGACTCTTCACTCAGACACTACTTGACATAATCTTGGCTATGTACAGAAAATAAAAGTTTATAACTTGGGGCAGAGAGTCAAATACAAAAAATAATCAGAAAGATTTGCAAAATAGGATTGGAAATGGAAAACAGAATTGTCCAAAACTGGTAACATCATTTCAAAGCTTTGCATATCTAAAGATTTAAAATAGGGGACCAAACTCAAATTGATGGATCTCTTATTTTCATTTTATTGCCTGATTGTTTAATTTGATTTCTTATTAATAGAGAGAAATTGATATAAAGTGGTGTACCTCAAGGACTAATAATTGGCCCGCCGGCCTTTTTCAGAACAGTTTCCTCAGTCTTCCTCTGGTTGTGGTCAGTAACATGGCCTGTTTCACTAACGCAACACTGTGGTAGTTCTGAAAGGCTAAAACGGGAATATTCACATTTGAATTACACAGATGTCATAATAACACTGATCTTTAAATCCTCTTTTTGTTTGTCCATTATCTTCTCCCACAGGGCCGTCCATTGTCTTGACCAAAGACTGTTCAGATAAGCCGCTTATTATAACCCACAGTTGGGGTTTCCATTTGACAGCATGCTGTAACAGCCGTAATGAGTCAGATTAGAGTAAATTAAAAAGTGAGATGGCAAAGAGAACCCCCACCGAAAAAATTGGTGAATATTGATACTGCTTGACAAAATTGTCTGGAAAGTATTAAAAAAAAGTCAAGTCATGTCCACAACCCATTGGGAAATCCTGAAATGTTTTTCCTCTACACTACAACCATTAGCTTGAAAAGGCACTTAACCCCCTTTTGCTCCAGTGAAGCTAGCGGTGATCGACAGAAGAGTAATGTTACTGTGCAGAGCAACTTCCTGTAAGAAAACTATCTGTATCAACACAAATTACTGCAAGCACAGCTGCTTAAGTTTTGAACCACTTTCTCTTAAGAAAAAAAAAAAAGAAACTTCTCACCCTTCACCAGTGATGTCACACGTGACGTCTATGAGGTGGCTGAAATCACTAATTAAATATTAACCTCTGCCCTTCATGTCCTTAGATAATAACTCTCGTGTCATCTGTCCAGCCCTATATTCCAGCTATTCTTCTTCTTCTCTTGTCCCTTCTGACCCCCTCTATGACTGGTCGGGCTTTAACACCCCCCTTGAGATACGTCCTTATCAGCAACCCCTTCCTACCGCTTGTAGGGATTTCCCTTTTTTCCATGTAGTAGTTGCTGCTATGATTCATGAGCGGAGCCTCGGAGAAAGGCTCGGAGACGGAAAGGAAGGGATAGGAAACGGGGAGGGAGGGGTGAGACGGTGGACAAAGACAGATTGCAGCATTTAACAGGCTGCCCTGGGGAGCTGCTGAAGGTGATAGAGAGGGAGAAAGACACATATGGAGGGAGAGAGACGCAAGATAGAAAGAGACGCGCATTGTGGCGAGGAGGGTGGTTAAAGGAAGTCGCGCGCCAGCTCTGGGGAGGAAAAATTGGAACCTACGCCGTCTACTCGGAGATGAGTCGTCTGGCGCGAACGCTCCAGATGGACGCACACATGTAGACGCTCGTGCTCCACTCAAAACACAGAAGTAAAAAAAAACAAAAAAGATACACACACACACACACACACACACACATGCTTCTCTCCTTCCTCTACCGGCTCTCACACAGCACGACGCACTTCATTTACAGCAAGGTTTTCCTTTGGGGAATACACCTCTCCAAGCTGTTTTCCTAACTCTTCTGTCACATTTCTTTATTCCGCCCCTAGCTGGCCTCTCGCCATCCCTCCACTGATCTCAAAGCCATGCCTTCATGGAATAAACACAATAAATATTAAATTACTTATATAAGGTCCAAGAGAGACAGATACAATTGTCAGAGATGATTACAATCTGAAGTCCGCCCACAGTTTCTCTCTTATGTTTGGATGCCCTAACCCAAAGCTTGAAGACTTGATGCGTTTGTTGTAGGATCTGGGTCACTCTTGGAGTAGCATGGATCATCTGGGTGCTTCGGGTGCTTGGTTAGCACATTGTTTAAGCACTTTTCTTTTTTTTTTTTTTGTGCAACACATTAGCAGATTATTCATTTTACGAATGAAACACTTGGAATTAACTCCAAAATCTTTAACTGTTTTCATTCTGTTTCGTACAAAAGCTCACACACAAAAAAATATGGTAAATGAAATATTCAGGCAAAACTTTCTGGGTCCCAGAGTTGAAACACACTCAAATCAGGGGCTGGATCCTACAAAGGGACCCTACGTTGACCTGGTAAGCTGGAAGTGAGTGAAATTAGATGGTCTAGGCTTCAGATATATTCCTTTAAAAGTTTATGAAACAGACTTTATACCATGTCTATAGAAATGACAAGCGATCAAAGCTTTCAGTTTTAAAATACTTTTTTTAAAGCTGTAGTCCTCTAGCTCCTGCTTCGTCTGCCATTGTTACTAGAACAAAAATGGACTGAAGGATACGCCAGACAAATCCAACAAAGTTGGGTAAAAGTAGAACGTATTTTTAGATTGTGGCCTTCGTTGCATCACTATGACTTAATCAAACTGTAAATATGGACTTTAACAGATGCAGTCACTGAAATTTGGACATATACGCCTCTTTTAGCAAGTCCATAGCATATGTACATCTATTTAAAGGTATTTCTGTTTACAGTTTTGGTATTTCTTCCTTTCATCTTAGTATGCCATCAGAATTTGATGGCCCTCTGATAATAAGGAATACTATCACAGTGTTCAGCAAAGAATCAGTTGTAGCTGCTGCACTAACTCTCAGCTAATTTATGCGTTTTAGGATTTTGTTCCTTTTTTAGTAATCGTTGTTCTCAATCCCTAAACAAAAAAAGTCTTCCAAAATGAAGTGGAAGACTTCATTTTGTCTTCCACTATATGCAAATTTCCTATGCATATTTATGCATAGGTAATTTGAATACTTCATCAATCTTCATCAATCTAGGCTTTAAATGATTTAAATGAAGACTCCATGTAGACTTAGCGTTGAAATAGCTCTGTGGGTAAACGCTGTGAGTCAGATGCACTCCACAAAGCTGTGTAGGTTCTGGTGAGTTACCATGGCCTCGTATGGAAAAGCATATTAAATATAGATGGAACGATGATATCTTTAGGGTCTGCAGAACCCGGCCAATTGATTACCTAATCTACTTGAGTGTAACGTCAGGAAGTTTAGCGTTCTCTACGGGTGAGGCAGAAAACTGTAGCTCTGTCTCTACATACCGATGAAATTAGAAGGTTGTCGGAATGTCGGCTTTAAAGATAAATGAACACTATTAAAGGTGTTAACTAGCCCAGGAGGGATGCAATAATTACATGTCAAAATAAGCTGACATGCCAGATTCATTACCACTGGCTCCAGAGGGACGGCATATTTATTTAGAGAGGAGCAACTTTTTTCCCCCCATCATATTTATGCCAAGAAAACATGGAATCTGGGGCTTTCTCTGTGTAATTATGCATCTCTGAGCTCTGCCTCGTTCCCCTTTTCTCTTACATAATATATGCTGTTTGCTGGTCTTTTCTCGTCCACCTTAGTGTTCAGATCCCCTCCGGTTTGTAGCCTGGGCTACATTCACGCTCTTCTCCATTATTATCTCTTCTCCTTGTCCTCTCTTGCACTCTACTCTTCAATTTTCCACCCACCCAGTTGCTGTTTTCCATCCCATCTCCGCTGCACTCTCCATCACTATACTAATCCTCCCCCCATCCCCACATCTCCTGCTAGCAGCCCGAGTTTGACCGCGCGGCCAGATGTGTGGTGATGTGGAGTGTGTAAACTGAACATCTGCTCATACCTGCGCTTACTGTACATTAAACGGATTAGACTGCTCCTTCTCCCACCCTCCCTCTGGACTTCTGTCCACCGCTTTCAGGGCACACTCTTGGTAATTCTAACTGATGCTCTGCATCTCCAAATGAAATTCAGAGTTGAATATAATTCGAATTACAGGTGAGCTCTGAGATGTAATTTGGTTTGATGCTGGTAGCCTGTGGCAGAACACGGCTTTAAAAAGTTACATGCCTTATGCATTGTCATTGGATACGAAACTGTACAGTGTAGAAATTTTAGTCAGGTTGTACACTGTGTGTTTACAACCTGTGCAGGATGTACATTTACAGTGTATGGACATCTTTCTCTTACTGTTTAAAACAGGGTTGCCATGTGTGACTGACAGTTTCCAGCCCAAACACAATGTAAAACCTGCTCAACTCCAAAAAAACATATTTTTTAAATGCAAAACAGAATCAGCTAAAACTGGTATCAGCATATCCAGATATTGCAAACTGGTTTCAGGTAGCAAAAGTGATGCATCTCTTATCTTTGTTTTTGCTTGACTGTTTATTAATTTGGTTGATGTTTTAACTAATAGGCCAATTAGAAATTGATATAGTGTTTAGGGGTAGGAGTTTATAAGTTCTCACTTCTTCCTACCCCATTTTGAGCATGATATGTTAACTGAAACAAAAAATCTGTATTTTCTCTTCTTTCTTATGCACTTCTTGTTACTGTGCACTATTTTATTTTTATATTTGTATCATGTTCGAATAAAATTTCATTTCATTTCATTTCATATAAAATGGTGTATCTCAAAGATTAGTATTTGATCCACTGGCCTTTTTAAGAACAATTTTCTTAATTTTTGCTGATTTTGGTCAGTAACATGACCTGTTGCACTACCAACACTAGTAAATCTGAAAGCTTACAACTGGAACCGTATGTCCTTTTTATACCATGATGTTGGCCTGGGATTTATGTTTTCTGCAGTATTACTACATAGTGATACTTGATTAACTAAAGACTAATAATTGATGGTGTCACGTTCGACAGATTCTAGAGATTTAAAAATAAATTAACCAATAAGAGAAGTGCAATAACATGGCATCTTATTAGACGTTTTCTGCTTTTCTCCTGCACAATAACAATTTAGTAACAATTTTCCTCTAAACACTTTCTAAAAAGCCACGAAATGTTGGGAAAAGCAGGGGCGGGGGGTTTCCAGCCAAAAGTGTTCAAAAGCAGCCCATCTGGCAACAGAGTAATACATCAAAACAACAGGATATGATAAAAAAAAAAAAACTTTCACCCTGATGAATTTAATCATCTCACCACATGTTACCTCCAACTGCGTGACCACTTTGAGTTTCAAGAGCAGAGCCTGTTAAAATCTGCGGCTCAGCTCGCCATAACAATCTCATCTCATGCTGAAACACACTGTACCTGCCCACTAAAAATAGCACAATGCCAGTTAATGGCTTTATATAAGTGAGCGGACGGGGGGTCTGCGTGGTGTGAGAGGGACTCAGGAATAGCTGGGGCTCAGGAGGCTGATTGGAATTGGAGGTTGGCGCAATACGAAAATACTTTTTGCCTTCTTTAAAACATGGTTTTGTTTATTTAAGGGTCTAAATGAACAGTTTCAGTCTCACGTGAGTAACCGTTAGAGCCAAGAATAACAAAAATACACATAAATACACAGGAATCTCCTGAAGTAAGACACTTTAAGTAAATGTTAGTGTTCTTTGTGCTCAACCTGACAGGTCTAACGGCAGTTTGTGAAATGTCACCAAGTATAAGCTGTTTTTCCACAAATATGAACATGACCTTTCTGGTTCTACTTTTTATGACATCTTGTTCATCTTTCAAGTTTATTTAAGTCATCTGGACATGTCTCTATCGGAGTTTGTTTTCAGCCTTTTGTGGAAGGGGATTCTATGTTCTTGTTTTTTTGCGGCATATTGAGATAAATTGGTAAAGAGACGTTTTCAAGTATTGAGGTAAGCAAAAGTCGGTATTTTCTACATTTACCCCTCCATAACACCCATCTATTCATGGCATTTCTATTTTTTAAACTTATTCCGGGTTAATACTTTGATGTAAAGTGATACATGATTAGTGCTAAGACTTCAGACGGATTGTTCAACCTAGGAAATTTTGCTTCTATTAGAGTTGATGTTGGTCGGTTTGCAGGCTGGTAAGCTGGTTAGTTAACTGATTAGTATGTTGAGTAGTTTATGGACTGGTTGGTTGGTTGTTCATAAGCTGGTTGGTTGGCCCATTAGTTAATGGGTTGATTGATTGGCTAATTGGAGGGTTTGTTGGTAGGTTTACTGGTTGGTTGTTAGCTGGTTGACTAATTGGCCAGATGGTTGTTTGTTTAATAGGTTGCTGCCACATGTGTTGGTTGGTTGATTCCTTAGTTAATAAACTTATTTGTTAACTAGCTGGTTTACAGGTTAGTTTGTTGATCTGTTGTTTAGTTGGTTAGATCGTTCCTTGACTGGTTGTCTAGTTAAATAACTTTATTGGGAAAGTAGAAGTAAAAAGTTCCCATGTGAACAGATTAATAATTAACATTGAGGATAAAGTAAGGTGCCTTTACCTTGATCCAGTTAAATTTGAATTCTGTTACTCAACCAGGTCTCTAAAAGATGCATAGCAACTCAAAAAGTACTCTCATTTTGATCCTTGTTTGCTAAACAACTACAGTCCTACATTATAACTAATTAAGAAGTCATTTAAAATATTTTAGAGGATTTTGAGGCTGAGAAACTTGTTTCTTTCCTGGAATGATGCAAACTAGTTAATCAATTTTAAGCTACAAAACAACATCTTTTGAAAATAAGCTTTAAGCAGGTATTAAACATGCTTTTCATTGACATGAAATTTCTGTATGAAAATGTTTTCTTATTGGTTTGATAATCTGGTTTGTGATTGGTCGTATTTCCCGTAGGAGTAAAAAGGACCTCTAGACTGAGCAAATAATCTTTCAGCGACACCAAATTTAATAACTTTTTGTGATTACAAATGATACTCATTTAGTTTTCATAATCTTTGAATCTGAATTGCAGTTTTGTACATAAAACAGTGAGGATTTGTATCTAGGGAGCAGAATATTTATGCAAGTCGTATTTCACAAGAACAAATCATTGTTGTAACTGCTCGTCTATGGTAGTTTGATAAGTAAGTTTGACTTTAATGCGACAAAATTCGTCGGGCGGTTTGACCTTTTAGAAGTATTTTACAAATGAACTTCAAATCGTACACCCCCCTCATGAAAACGTACCACTCAGTTTACAGCTGTTAGTGAGATACTGGCAGCAGATTGGGTACGATGCACAAACAAATGACGGCTAAAAAGCGGCGGTCCCTGTTTGTTTCCTTTATCTCCCCCAGAGCTCGTCTCTGCTCTGCTTTCAGTGGTGTTTTCTTTGCATTCGCACAGTACATATCTTAAGCCAAACACACACACAAGGCTTATTGCTGCAATGGCTGTCGGAGGAGGAGGGGATGTGTGGTGGGGGGGGGACGAAAAGGAGGCAGCAAAAAGCATCTAAAAGCTCAGCAGAAATGTATTTATAGACAGAAATAAAAGGATTATACCTCCATGAAGGAGTATAGGGGGGAGCCAGTGATTTTCAAAATGCTGTACAACCTCAGTTGGAGAGAAAACGGGGGTGGGAAGGAAAATACATTGGAAAGCAGAGGGGTGGTGGGGGGATGAACCCAAAACCTGACAGATGGAGATGGAGAGAGACTGATTGAGGGGGGGAGAGAAACAAGAAGTGTCATTTTCGTAGATTCAATTCACTAGCTTCAGATTGGCTTGTAAGCCACATCAGAGCCTGATAATTACCCCCTGCCGGCTCGCCGGGAAACGGGGAGTGAGGGGGGGTTTGGTGAAGGATGGGAAGTCTGCTAAATGACGCTTCCGAAGCATAACGACACTCACTCCTACCTTTTCCCTTTACAGCATGCATGTGCTCCCCGCTGTACTTGAAGCTGCTAATAGATTACAGACATTATTTTTAAAAAGTATTAAAAAAAAAAAAATCCTACATTTTTTCCCCTCCCCGTTCTAATGCAGTCCTGCTTTTGAGAGCAAAAGGGGATAAAAAGAAAATCCAGCGAACAGCTGTCAAAAGTGGAACTACTGCCAAACATGAATTACATAACATCCCTAAACTCATTTCCATCCCTGCATATTCTCTTCATATTCCTACAAAATACCTCCACCCCGACTCTCCTTCCCCTTCCCATCCACCGTCTCTTTTCAACTTCTTCGCGCATCTGTCGGCTAGTGGATGCGCGCAAGCTAGCATTAATACCCCAGCTTTGAGTCCTCTTGCTGTTGCTAAGGAGAATACAGTCAAGATTTTTAAAGAGTTGGGGGTGGGGGTGAAAGCAAAGACAGATGAATAGACGTTCATGACAAGAAAGAGGAGGAAATGAGGCATTGGATGACTAGATTTCAGCTGGAGGAGGCAAATCTGTCAATTCAGCTTAAAGATACATTCCCATTACTTCCTAAATGAAACTGAGTGTGGCTCACAGATAGGTGCACTGCTGTTCTTTACACAAATTACAAGATAGCAAACACATTTAGCTTACCTACGAGGGGATGTCCTTCTAGCTGCTTTTTCAAACTGTAAAAGAATAAAATATCTGACGCATTGTGCTGTTTTTGTCAGACATTGTGCACTAAACATTTTGGTGTTTTTAACTCGGTGAGTAAATGTCAAAAGGTGAGGTTTTAAAGCTTTGAGGCAATAAAGGAGGCACTCTACTACTAGTGGCTTATCCGGAGGTTTATAAAATGACTGCAGCAGGTTTTGGGTTTGGCTTGTATTTGTCCAAGTGTTGTTAGGGCAAATCTGGGTACCAGAACGTACAAGCTGTCAGAGCACTAAGACGATTGGGAGACAACTAGGTTACATTTTTTTTCTTATTTATGAAGGCAAAAAGTTTCATTCGGAAGAACATCAGATGGATAAGGGCCAACAGAAAGCTAATACTAACAGATGTGCGCCCTTTATATGTTTACAGGTTGCCGTCACTCAGTCGTTTCATCCCAGTTAGTGGAAATCAAAGGTAGGACAAAGTCGTTGTTTTTAGCACACTTACGACAAAAGTAATAAGGCATTTTCCCATGTTCTAAGTAAAAAAATCTGCCATTGGTACTATTACTTTTTCATCAATATTAAAGAATGATTGGCTTAAAACAAGCTCCCTTATCTTGCTGAAAAGTTACTTGTAAGTTAGGCTTGTCTTATTTCAAATGTGCTATGATATTTTCACTAGAAACTAGAATAAAATACTTTAAGATTTTGTGTTTTTGCAGTGCACCCACATCGTAAGATCTTAAGTGTGAAAGTCCCAAGTTGAGTTGAGCTCCAAAACTTTTAGTTTCGAGTCTTGCTTGACTAGCTGTGTAATTTACTCACGCTATAATAATAATTTTGAGATTTCAAAATAATTTTAAAAGCAATTTAAAGTTTACCTGCTGTGTAGGCCAACATTGCACAACAGAGAAAGCAGGAGGGTAAAATTAACTTTAAAATAATCTGAAAATTAATGTTTGTGTTGCTTTTTACAATAAATATTTACAAAAAAATCTAGAAAATTGAAAAAATCCTGAACTGATCCATAGAAAAATAAGTAGATTTTTATACAAATAAAAATTATTTCCATATAAATCAATTGCACTAGCACAAACATGCTTGTGCGTGACATAGAAATACTAAAAAATCAACTTAAATTTAAATAATTTTATTTTTACATATGTTAATATGTAATATTGGATTTTCCAAAAGCACCCAAAGTTGTCAAATAAATATTAGCTAATTTAGTCAGAAAATTGGTCGGGCTGATGCGGTGAATAAGTCTTCATGAATGCAGACTGAGTGTCTGTGTAGTACAGCATTAAAGTACATTTAATTCCCCTTACCCTAAATGCTGTAGTAGTGTCATATTTGTTGGTATATAAAGTGTCTCTAAATGTTGACTGTCATTTTCTGACATGCACAAAAAAACCCAAAAATTAAACACTGGGTTTTTACTTAAACTTCTTGGAATATTTAACCTTTAACTTAAACACTTTAAATTACATCTGAAGAGATTAAAGACTTTGATAAGCTGATGTACTTCTATTTTTTAACGGTATCACTGACAAAGTAAAGGCATAAGCAACATACCTACCTAAACTTGCTCAGCACACATGCAGGAAGCAAAATTTAAAACAAGATTTTCTTTGGAATGAAGCACGGAGGTCGCTAGCAAATGCTCCATCCATCATTGTGTTTACATTCCAGACATCCAACCATGTGCACTTTTGGCACCATCTGCTACATTTCAAAGGGGAATGGCAAGACTATACAGTAAGAGCTACAGTTTGCACACGGAGCGAGCGTTCCCACAGGAGCGCCGCTCTACTTCTGTGACGGAAGGAAATAATCACTCCACAGGGGCTGCTATTTTTATCTTGATCAATTCATCTCCGCACCTCCTGATATGACACACCACACCGTGCGAGTTAGTAAGTTACATAACACGACTATCTCTTTAATCAGCCTGATTATCATCTCCAGGCTCCCGACAGCGAAAAGCGTAGTCCGCCTTTTCGCATTAGTTAAATAAGCGTCGGGTTTTACCTTCTCTAGAGAGGCTGATGTGAAAGAGCCTCGCAACTTATTTACATCCCGCAATTCATCCTTTTCTGCTTCCAAGTCGGAGTGGCGGTTAAAGCCGGGGGATTACATCCTCGTGCAAATGAGGCTCTGACCGAGACGAGAGCCTGAGCAGCCGGTTGCACATCATCCTCAAACTGTGTTCATTTTTCACCGTACTTACTTCTTCTCCCGACTGGAAAGCGTTGAGGAATCTCAACAGAAAACTCATTAGAGCAATATAAAGTTTACCAGCTGCATAGGCCCATATTGCATAACAGAAAGTAGACATACTTTTGATGCCTGCAGTGATTCAAGCCTCACTAAGCACTTTATTATGCAAGGATAAAGAGATGCATAATAACAGCGTAGAGAGTTTGGGACTGATTTACGCTGTGGTGAGGCAAGAAATTAGAGGTTGTTATTATGCAGCATTTCTTAAAGAAAGAAAAAAAGATATGATCTTGTGATTTTCTTTCACTAACAAATGTACACAGGCACTAAGAATCAAAGCTTGGCTACCCAAGTTTAGATTTCCATTGGAGAATTTCACAAAATCCATTTTTACACAGAACATTGAAGAACAGTCTCGAAAAGTCTCGATTTCACAAGTTGAGCAGGAATCAAACTGAGCAGCTGACATTAACATGCCAGATGATTGGCTTTGACAGATTTTGACATATGGTACATACTAAAGTTGTATTGATCTTGTGATATGAAAGTGTGTGAAGTAAGAGGTCTGGATGCAAAGATAAGTGCGTTAGGCTTGACACTATGTTCTAAGTATTTCTAAGACTCTTGTTTTGAAGTAAGAAAAGAAGTAGCTTTTATGTTTCCTTGTTGTGCTGACCGGTCCAGTCCGGTAAACACGTCCACTGAAGCCACCTGACAAAACTCACTTGCAAAAGTAATGAAGAAGTTTCCAACACTTAAATTGTCTGTGGAGACTGCTTAGAAAATAGACAAGATATGAACTCCTAAAATGCACTGTCACAACGGCGTGACTAGCTAACTGTTAGCTCCTAACGTGCTAAAGTTTTATCTAGAATTTTCTGACTATAATACTGTCTAGTTTATTCTGGACTACTTTGTCTGATGCTGTAAAGCTGGCATCATTACAAAGACTCTTGCATGTTTTGGAAATAAAAACACTTCCTTGCTATGACTATTCAGAAATGTGACATTTTATTTCATTCACTCACTGCAGTTCTCTTAACCTTAATTTTGTAAATTTGTAAATACAGTTATAGAACACGGTTTCATGAGGATCTTGCAAATTCTTCAACTCAAAGTACATAGAAGAAAAAGTATTTAAAGGCTGATGGATCTACTGTATGCTTATGGGTCATTTTGAGCGCAAGGGATTAACTGACGCTCACTTAGTAATTACTAGAATACAAATAGTTCTTCAAAGCAAAACCACTTCCTGTTTTATTCATCCAGAAATTTCATAGTAACTGGTGTTAACCATTTTCTAGATTTTTATCTGCAACTTCAATGCAGAAAATTCCTTTTTGTAATAGTAAAACGTACACCTCTTCATATAGCATAAAGTAATGTCATGCTATCCAATGCGGGCGTATGCTGAATGCTTGAAACAGAAACTGAAAATGGCTTCTACATGCTAACAATTATCTGACCACACAGGGGCGCACATAGAGAATTGAAATTGCATTCCCAGACATCGAGTTGGGAATGCAACTCAACGTTGCATTTTCTCACATTTTCCCAAATGTGAGAAAATAAGCTAAAAGAAGACGGTGACATTAGAGCAAAAGTAATGTACCCGGTCCGGACACACTTGAACAGTGGCTCTAACAACCTTTGTCCCAATTCATGTGCTGTATACAAAATGGGAGCACATTCAAAGCAACGTACATACTTCCAAGATGTTCCACAAAATTCTCTTCAGTTCCACATGTTTAGATCCATGAAACGCATGTTTTTTTCAGTACGTACTTTTACAGCTGATAGTGTGGTACACTCAGATACCATAATGGCAACACCAACACAGTGAAGTATGGAAGTGAATCGTATCAGCTGAAAAAGTAATAAACAATCCAAACTCTTTAAAAAACTTGTTTACCCCCCCAACGAAAAAGACACTGACTCCAACTTTCTGCTTCACAAAATGCAAACAAAAATGGAGCGACGTCAGATTTTAGTGGTGGTTGTAGAATTTCTCTTTTGTCTTTGGCTAAAGACCATGAGCCATTTCGCCCGCCACCGCTGGACTCGCATGTTTGATTTGGTTGTATTTACCCAGAATGCCCTGCTTTTGGAGTGCTCTCCGGTCCGCTTGGCATTCACAAATGCATTCGATCAAAAATTCACTTCAACCAAACTGAGACCTAGGTTTGTAGGTTCGCTTTCTTGGTGTACATGAGAGTTCGATTTCGTGTTAAATTAAAGCGGACTAAACAAGGCTGGTGTGAATTCACCCTTAAGTTTAAGTCTTATGTGATGTCACTGAAGAAGGCTCATTTTTGAGTGAATACATTTTATCCCAGTTACAGTTTACAACAATATAAACTGTTGTAAACTGTAACTGGTTACAGTTGTAACTGTAACTACTAGATGCAGTTGTAGATTTTACAACTACGTCTATTTTAGATCAAAATCAACTACTTTAGATATAGTTGATTTTACACAAAACTTTAAAGAAAGATATCGGCGAAAAGAAACGCAACTCGCGCACAAAATGCACAGCGCTTCATTGAACTGTGTAAATGTCAATTTTGTCATAAAGACTGAATTCAAATGTCATGTCAGAAGCCATAAGACGCCGCTCTGGGAGGACCCACCAGATGTCCGCGGTGACCACCGGCGCATGGGGACAGGAGGGGTGGTGGGGGGGCTGGTGTCAGCGGCGGCTCTGCATATTGCAGGGTTTCTGTCAGAGTCGGGACCAGAGCCAAGCAGGACTCAGGAGCGCTGCGCTAAAACATTCTGTTCTGGATCTTGAGCCGCGCCTTCAGGCTGCGGAGAAGAGTGCGTGTGTTGCGGGAGGGGGCTGGAGGATAGAGAGGTGGGAGGTGGAGCTCTGGACAGGTGCAGCTTTTTTTTTTGACGCGGGACTTAACCGCGTGTGAAGACCCCATAACTGGACTGCGGGCACACAGTCACATGGAACTCAGATTTACACTTGTATGAAGTACAACCCGCTCAGATACAAAAAAGAAAGAAAGAAAGAAAGAAAATTCCTTTTTTTTTTTTAACAACTTACCTCACTCATGTTGGAAGCGTGTGCGCGGTGCGAGTTGTGCGGCAGAAGTGGACTTCGGTCGTGTCTCCCAGTCCTTCAGACCACCGTGAAGAAAAAAGCGCCGGATAAAACTGTTGTCATGCAGGAGGGGAAAACCGCTGCGGACTCTCCGGGTCGGACTGAAGAAGATGCGGTTCTCTCTGAGGGACAGACGGATGCACTGCAGCTCTCTGGTGGCGATAAAGAGAGAAGGAGGATGCAGCGCGTGGAGCGGTGAGGTTTATGTGCAACAGCAGCGCTCTCTCTCTCTCTCTCTCTCTCTCTCTCTCTCGCTCGCTCGCTCTGTCGGTCTCGCGGTGTCGCCCACTCAGTCTGAAGCAGTCACCGGGGAGCAGCCTGATGCGCTCCGACACGGATGTTTATGGGCACAAAAGCCCAGATCATTCAACCTAGTTTAAGCTTCCATCAAGCAGCGTCAAGACACGCTTTATCCTCATGTTTACCTTTTACAGTTCAATAAACCAAGAGCATACAGGGATTACTTTACGGTTTTTTTACCCACATTTCTTTTTTCTTATCCACCGTTTCAAAAATATATATATATATTAGGTTTACTCATTAAAACCATTAGGGATGCACAAGAATGGTTTTATTTTCAGTTTTGAATCCTCACATACAGTAGCAACAACTTTTAGGAAGCTAAAGACCAACAATTGTGCATAGCTTCACATTTTCTATACAATGAAAAAAATGGGAAAAGAGAAGTTGTTAATATTGTAAAAATAAGCTGTGAAAGTCTCGTGTTTTCTCTGTGCTGCTTCTCTAAACATGATTCTGTCCTGAAATCCTTGTAAATGCTCTTGTGAAAATGACATGTTTGAATTATGACCACAAAACATGAAATGGTTGAAAATCTCCACCTGCTTTTTGAAATAAACATTTCCCCTCCCCCTGCTTTTGCCACTAAAACAACTTTTACTGCAGTTGAAGGAGCCATTTTGTAATTTGTGCTCTGAACTTTAGGTTCAAAATCGGCAAGTTGAAACAACTAAGACATAAGGCATAATATATGTATTTCTAATTTAAAAAATAAAAATACTTAAGCTTTTTAATCTTTTTACACACTCAGCAATACATTAAACATACAATACTTTTAACGCAACAAAGTAGAAAAAACACATTATTGTAAGTCTGAAAAAGGGTTTCCAAATGGGTTTGCTTTAATTAAAGAAGGTGGCTGATTCCGAGCATTTTGGGTCAGATATGTTCTATTTTGTTGGATTAGAAAATGCTTTTAGTCTATTCCCAATATTTCATAAATTTGTCAATGAAAATAAAATTTTAAACAATTTGAGTTCATCATTATCAATGTATGACTTCCATCCATTCATCCATCCATCGTAGTCATGGTGGGAGGGCAGGGCTGGCGTCTGTCTAATATTTATTCGTAGACATCCTTGATGCATTTTATTTTTCTCCTATGTAAATTTAATCTGCTGATCACAAGCAGGATCCACTGAGCATTAAGCCACTTAGAATGAGAGCTACTAAACACACATACGACCAGACTTACAATAACGGCGCATTCAAAATAACCTAAATGTGAATTTTAACAAAGAGCAATTTAGCTTTTCCCTGACTGTACCCAGATCTAACAGCGTTCATTATTGAAATGAGTAACAATTTTCACCTAAAAGGAGACATTTAAAATAATCTTAAGTAGTTACATGCAAAACCAGAATAACTTAGAATAACTTAAAGTGTATAATAGCATAAGAAAAGGACATAAATCTGTAATGGAAAGGTGGAACGTGATGCCAAAGGACATCACAACACAATATAGGATGCCAAAGAAAACGTTCACCCAAACGACCTGGATTTGAGCGGTACTGTAGAAATCTCTACAAGGTACAAAGTTAAAGAGATGAGAAGAAAAAACAATTTGTCTGCATGTCCTAGTGGGGATTTGTGTCTTGTAATCTAAATGTACCAGTACTGAATGAAGCGATTATATTAAGTTATTACATATTAGAATCTGCTTCCTAAAACTGTGGGCACAGCTGGTCAACACTGTTGTCTCCAGGCAACAAGGTCCTGGGTCTGAATCCAGACCGGGTTACAGATGGATTGATGCCTAGAACTAAAACTTTTCAAACATATTACCCAATATCTCCACTAGATGGTGCTATTGTATTTCTGGACATTTTTAGATACCCCAAACATTTGAATTTGAATGCTGCTAGATCGCTTGTGGAGTTAAGTATAAGACAATAAATTGGTGTACATGAACTTCTGTTACATTTGTAAGTTTTCAAACCCTCCAACCCTGAAAAGAATTACACGAGTGTAGAAGACCATAACATAAACCCCAGGTTACCTCAGTCTGAGTCGTAAACATGATGTGTGTTTGGTATCCTAGTCTAATTGGAACACCTAATTCTAGCCAAGTTTCCTTTATTTATCTGTTGGTTTGACTGAAAATTGTAGAATTCAGTGCTGGTCTTTCACTTTCAGGAACTCTGGCAATGAAACTGTCCCACGGCATGATCCTTCCATCACCGTGCTTGACCCTTGGTGCTGCATTCTTGAGGTTTAATAGTCTTACTTTGAGTCCCCTTCCAAAATTTGTCTTCTCATTTGTCTTATTTCTGTAGAAAGGTGTGGGACTTGTCCATGGACGCAGCTCCAAGTTGCAGTCCAACTTGATGGCATCCATTTTGTAGCTGGTGCTCAGTTCTTCTCCTGGAATGTTTGAGAAATCCTTTAATCTCCATGGCAACCGTTCAGCTTTGCAAAACACCTGGGTGAACCTAGCTCCACCTTCGAGGCGCAGCTCCCCCTCAGAGCTGAATTTTCCAAGTTACCAAACTTCTACCTCACAGAGCAGCCCTCCACCAAGATGTCCCCACTCAGCTCCTTCAGACTAGTGGCAGCAGCAATTATTAAACACCTGGAGGAATTACACATCATTATATGAGCTACTTCTCATTGCAACACTGACAAAGACATTGTTCAAGGATTAATAGAGGAGTACTGTTGTCACTACTCTCTGAAGGAGTTTCAGAAACAGCAGGAGTTTTTAAAGTGACAGAGGCCCATTTTCAGGGTATTAAATTACAAAGTCAAATTTCTTTTAAGTCTTAATTATAGCATTTTTATTTTAACTAAATGTAACATAGCTACTTGATTGTGCAATAAATTTGCCAATACATGTGCCTAGAAAATACATAATGGTTCCCCTTTAAGACTTCTTTTTCACAGTCCATGTTTCATGTGGGGTAATCACTGTTGCGAATCAATGTCAGCTTAGCATGTCGTTTGGATAAAACTCTACGGGGGACTTGAGCAATCTTGTTTCAGAAATGCCACAGACTAGAGATTAGCTCCAAAACTTATCTTCCATAAAGTTCTGTACAACAGTAATGATATTTACTACTCACAACATCTTAACTGAACCCTAGTCCTGCAAATGTGGAACTATCCCTTTAAAGAAAATCCCTCGAGTTATCTTTGTCGTAACACCGAGTCACATTGATACCTGCAATGAAGACAGAAACAACTGCAGCAAGCAGAAGCCTTCAATTTTCTTGTTTTACATGCAACAAATACATAAGGTTGCAATCTAGCATATGTCCACATGAGGGCGCTCTTCTCTTCCAAGTCCAAAGTAACACTTTCTCAGCAATACACCCAGCATTTAAACATACAAAGTAATCAGATCTTTATGTTGAAACCTGTCAAAGGTGTTAAAAGTAAAAATCTAAAAATCTGGGTAGATATGCATAAAAAAAGACAGATTTTATTATTTTTTTCCATGTTTTTATTTCTAATGTGTTTCTTATTTTTTTTCCATTTGTCCACAAAGTTATATTAGTCACTACTATGTTAGGTCAGTTTTTCCCTCACTGCAATGGCAGTCAACTACACAAGAGCCCAAACTTAGCGTGGCCCCCTCACCTCATGAGAGATTTGTCATTTAAAGGCAATAATTGATAAAAACAAACAAACAAACAAACAAAAAAAAAACCTTATCGTAAGACCAGGAGATGAGAGATGAACCTTTTAGAAGTGTTAGATATGATTACTTTAGGAGAATTTCGTCCACATGAGCAAGATAATAAATTTAAATTGAATAATTTTCACTTCTTTTTGAAATGAGTAGTAATATATAGATATAGTTTTGTTGCATGAAATGCTCTTAAAAAACGGAATCATGCACATAAGATATGCATAATTGAACACATACAAACCAGGATTAACAATTGAATACAATTTTATCTCAAGAAATATGTTTTTCTAATAATTTAGCTCCTAGTATGCGACACACATCTTTTTATTTTGCAGTTTTTTTAAAGCATAAAGTTTACCAAATTTTTTTATGGTTCTCTCAGATCAATAAACTTCAGCAGCGTCACTTTGCCTCCATCAATAAGTCATAGTGACAGGACCATTGTCTGTAGTACAATGATTGGCCAGCGGTTTTATTCCCATCTGCCAGTGGGAGGAGCTGAAGGGGCCATCGCTGGAGTTTGTGCTCTCTTAAAAAGAACAAAAAAACAAAACAAAACAAAAAAAAAAAAAACAAGAACCCAAAACAAACAAAAACACAACATCTCTAGAGCTATCTGTACAACATTCAACATCACATTTCTTTTTTTTAACCATAATGCCAAAAACAATAATACTTATCATTATAAGAGCATTTTTCCATCTCGACGGCATTGAACAAACACCACACAAACAGAAAGGAGAAAAAAAAAAAAACTCTAATAAAGGCCTCAATACCAGATAGTACACGTCACCTTCGAGTGGTGCTAGAGACTGATTTATGGACGAGAGAAGAACGTGGAGGAAGAGCAAGCAGGGGGATGGAAAGAAAACACAATGGAAGGGACAAAAATCTGTAAGTTGTCCTCCTTTCTCAAGCGTTTGTATCTTTTTAGTGTCGCATTGGACATGTTTTGGCACCTCATGATGTTTAAAAAAAAAAACATCGTTCAAGAATCAAAGACTTTGGGGCTTTGGTTTACCAAGGATTAGTATGACGACTACAGGTAGTCTCACTCTACAGCTACAGTCATTTTTTAAAAATCACCTAGGGCTTACTTAGAAAGTTTGTAATTTTTTTTATTTTTTAAATTTTTTTAGAGTCGGGGTTAAAATTGAGGCCCAGTGGCCTTGTTTAAGGCCCAACGGGCCTGATGAGCAGGAGACGCTGGCACGAAAACAGCTCTCCACCGGAGAGAACGGCCGGTCGGGAAGCAAAGACATGGGAACGAAAGAATAAAGAAATAAGCCAGTGTGATGAAGGGAAGGAGGGGTGATAAAAGGAGGGAATATGAACAGAGAGAAAAAACAGGAAGAGAGGAGCAAAAGTGTGATATAGGCTAAGTGCTTTTGGTGAGTTTTACAAAATACACCAGGAAGTGCTTGAAACAGAAGGCACGGTGGCATTGATAGTAGTTGTAAAGGAGACACCACTAAGGGACTTTTTCACTACGAAACTCATAAGGTGCTCTAAAAAAATCAGACTCCAAACACATTAATGCACATTAAAGTGTGGTGGCAGTAACTCTAGAAGGACTCTTGTGGCACATTTTCAGAACCAATGTTAACCTAATCCAAACCATTTAGTACACACAGTCTGTACGGAGCCACCAGATACCACTGGAGAACATTCTGAACACAGCTAACATGTAGAAGGGCAACGTCGGAAGTGTTTCCATCACTAAATGTTTTCAGAACAGCTTTCCATATTGGCATATATGCTGGTGTATTGAGAAGCACTTGTTTAAGTCTAAAAATATGGGAAAAGATAGAGATTGTGTGGAATATGAAGTTTTGTGGCATATTTATTTCTGAGTCACTCCAGTCATCAATAATGCACGTGTTTTGGGATCAGTGGTGTGGAATTCACAGTGTTCTGCTGTTGCAGGGAGTGGCTAAGTTATTTCTGCTGTGACATGAGAATTTTTTTCATACTTATGCATACATTAAAGATATCTCAAAGGTCTCACAAAGTCCTCTGATACTTAGATAAATTAATCAGAATGTAGGTCAGCAGCCGCATTTACCATAAAATTGTGCAAATTAAAATAGCAAAAATACATTTGCTTCAAGGAAAGCACAGGACTAAAAAGAAAAATTCACATACTTTGATAACGTTTTAGTGCTGAAATGAGGTGGTTTTTCAGCAGTATCAAAATAGATGTATTTCAAGCAACTGCAATGGAAACATTTTTGTTTGCATCACGCAAGTTGCGTGATCAACAGCTGGATGTTACTCCTGGCAGAAATGACAAAGAAGACGAATAGGAAGTAGCAGGAGGAAGATGGTTTGTTCTTCAAGGTTTTTTTTGGACAATGCGCAACTGGCTCCACCAGAACTATCACAACTCATCAAAAGCTCTTCTGTACAATCTTACACTACAACTTCCCCAAAACGTGTCGTACATCGCTGCTCCTGAGAGCTTATTGCTCCAACAACTGAATAAGAAGCCACTTACAGCTGCCGCAAAATTGTTTTTTTCCTTTTTCTACAAAAATTTGCGCACATTTATAACAGAGACACAGATATTAGTTTTAAGCATCCATAATCCAACAGTTCCACATTTGCATAGAGAGTGAGTTTATGTGTAGATATGATTCGGTGATTGCCGTGACATCAGAATTGCAGCTGCTTCTGTTGCCGTGTATACATCGCATGTTGGGGCTGCAACACGTGAGCAGTGGAAGTCTATCAAAATCTGTGGCAGTCTGGAATATCTGGTGATCAAAATCTATCCTCTACAGCGTCAAATGTGTAGTAAAACTAAAACTGTAGCATTATTTTCTCATGGCAGTGTGTCATCATGAGCCACTGAAACACAACACTGACCAACAATATTGTTGTAAGAGACTTAACCAAACAGTGGGGTTTCTACAGATGCTATGCATTTTTGCAAAAACTGAATCTGTAAAATCTGGTATAGTACAAATGAGGACTTTAAAGTCATGTTTCATTGAGGTGTACAGTCAGTTGATATGTATAGTTAAGTTACATTACTTTAGGCAAATTAATGTGTGTTGTCAAGCTAAGCTTTGGCAGTACAGGGCCCTCAAGTAGATTTTGCTGGGCAATTCCCACGCTTGCAATCTTGTGCTTTTCACATTTTCTTGTTTCATAATCCAGTGTTTCTGCTGAGATTTGTCAGTGTTTTGTACCAACAGTGTGTCTTTTTGTATCCACATTGGGTACATTTTGTACCAGATATAACCACTGGTTGTTTTAGTAATGTTCTGTATTGTTCTCAGTGTTTACTATAAATAAACACTGAGGTTATGTGATGTTAATTTAAGCTTAAGTTAACCCACACAGCAATCAGGAACACAATAGATAATGGGGTGTAATATGAAATTCACAAAAAAAAGCAATAAATATTTTGTGAGTACTATTTATGTTCATACTTTATCAAAAAGTTAAACTACCTAGATACATCACTGACACGGGAGTACAGAATGGAGGTATGAATTAGCGAAGGAACAAACTGACCCCATTACATACCTAGATTTAATGTTGCATGTATTAAAAAGTACAGCTAAAATAAAGTTTATCATTTACTCGGATTCTTTGGTTTTTATTTTTAAACTGTAACAACTGTTTTGTCTGAAAAGTTAAAAGTGTGAAATTAAAATTGTCACATCAAAGATTCCATGGAGAGGAAGCAAGCTAGTGTTAGCATCCTAACTTCTTTTACTTGTAATGTTGCATCAACGTTAAAAGATGTAGCTAAAATTAAGTTTATTTACTTCCTTTTTTTGTTTGGATGTAAAACTGTAATAGTTTATCCGAATTGTTAAAGGGTCAAAGATTAAAACAGTCCCAATCAAAGATTCCACAAAGAGAAAGCAACGAGCATCAGCATATTAACTTCTTGCATTTGTAAAGTCTTAGTTTAAAAGCGTAGCTTAAATAATTTATTCATCTTCTTTTTTTTAAAAAAAAAAAAAAAAAGTAAGACTGTAACAAGTAACCAGGACCAGTTGTTTTAAATGTTAAAAAAGTTACAGCTAAGTTTTCATAAAGAGGACAAAAACTAGTATTAGCGTTAGCATCACGAAGCACATCAGCAGAAGACAGGAGATTATCAGACCTTTTAGAGGTATGTGTGGAAACAGATATGCCTGACGATGCCCTCTAAATGTATAATGTGTTTAGAAAATTCTCTAGAAATATCTGGTAGTGCTACACAAATTTTGACTTACATGTGTACTAATGCTAATGCAGACTGACACTGCCAACAACATAAACATTTGTTCTGATATCACTCCACAAGCCTTATACCCCATCAAATAACAAAAGTCGGCATCAGCCAGTGCCGTCTACTTTTATTAGCCATAACTTCAAATCTCTGGGGTACTTTATTTTTTTACTAGATAGTCTTATTTATATCTTGAGCTCTAATTACGCTTCGCAACAGTTTGTTAATTGATGGGGTAAATCTACTCAAGCCACACACTTACACATTTAAAATGACAACAAAAACTGCCATTGGAAAAAACAAAAAGTTTGGTCTATTGATAGTCAACAAAAAAACAACTACTTTGGGAACTCAAACCTTGCACAGTGCTCTGTATAGACATTCCAACTAGTCTTAGCTCACAAACATTATAATCAATATTACCTATATTGATAACCTTTTTCTGTAAGCATCTTGAAATGAAAATAAACAAAAGTCTGTGGGTTTTTCTTTTCTTGTCTTTACAAAAGCTACACATATACTACTGGGATGTCTAAGCATGTGTTAGTGTTTTAATAATTATTCCTACCGTTGTCTTTTCGGGGTTTTTTTTTTTTTTTTTTTACAGAAAAGAAAGAAGAGAAGGACTCTAGTTGTCCAAAAGTCACCATATCCCAAAAGTACAGCTTATTTCTCGGATTTTGTCTTGTCTGGTAGCAACTTTGTATTTATTTCTCATTTTCAACCCTCTATTTTTGACACAGTTCTTTTTAATACAACGTGCCAGCTGATTGTGGAAGAGGGCTCAGTTTCCCCCCTACAGCCCTCAAGTCCTTGATTTATCATTTGTTCAGCACAACGGACCACAACCCAGTTAGTGCTGAAAACACTGAATTCTAAACTGTGCCCCTTTTCTATCTCGTAGTCTTTAAACATCTTGTCATTGCCTACTTTTTTTTTAAATTCCTTTTGAAAAGAACCACAAACCGGCTACAGTCTGTGTCAAGAACATTAACGCTATGATGTAGCATTTCTTTTACAACTATTCACAACACCCTAGAACCACTTTAAACAAATATATTGTATTTAAATCATTTGAAACTGTATATTCCGATAAAATTAGCGACCTATGTGAGACTCGGACAACGCCAGAGACTCTTTTGACAACATACATGAACAGGCACTAACTGATTACAACAACAACAAAAAAAATACAAACTTTTCTTTCAGATAAGTTTTTTTAGGACAGTAATCGATAAACACTTAGCTGAAAAACAAGGCAGTGATACACAGTCGAGGAAACGGTCACCTCATGCCTTAAATTAATGTCAGATAGCTTAAAACTTTCTGTGGATTGAGGAGGAAGATGAAGCTGACAGTCTCAAACTGTTCAGTGGTCATTCTGTAGAGTTACCTGTTCAGCTCACTCAGTGTAGTAGTCAGGAATACACTGCTTATACAGCAATGCGTCAAAGTTTGAGATTCTGGAATGATCCTAGACCCTTAGCAGATGTTTGTTGAATAGAATATCATCTCAAAAAGCATCAACCTTGGGCTTTTTCTTGGGATGGGGGGAGAGGGACAAATACAAAAGGTGGCCTACAAAAATCCTGAAAAGTTGTGTCCATGCTCCTTTGAGATTACAGGAATTAGTGTATGTTGTAGAGGATTAAGCAGTCACAAAGATAGTAGACAAGTCATACCAGAGGGAATATTAAAGTAGCACTTTTTCCCTCCGTTTTGCGGAAACATTAATCTTCAAGACTCTTCACGTGTTCTCATAAATTAAACTATGAAGGGATGCCTTTTTGCATTATTTCTTGTCTGTCACATGTACAGCTGAAACTCCCTCTGTCTCTTTCTTTTAACCAGTTAGGACCTTGTCATCCTCCGCTGCCATGTGGTTGGGGCTCAGAGCTGGTGAAAGGTCGAGGGACATCCTCAGATCCCGATCTTGCAAATCCTCCACACTGCTGCTCTCCATGTTCTCTTCAAATTCCTCATCGAGTTCTTCTTTCTCCTCCTCCGTCTTTTCCTTGACAGCTGGGCTGTCTCTTACATTCTTGGGCACTGAAGCCACAGAGTCTTGACGATAAGACACATTGTCCAGATGATCTGCTGTATCCTCAGGGTGACCATTAGTGATCTGGTGCTGAGTTGAAGACCAGTGCCCCACAGGGACTGGAGAGTCTCTCTCACTCACATGCCTCCATAACGTCAGAGGATCGATGTCGGAGTTATCCATCCGTGGCTTGGTGGCCCTTTGGGCGCGTTCATTATCCAGGAGAGCAGAGGAGACCCTCTTGCGCCTGGACTTACTTGTGTGGTTTACTTGGATATGCATGGCCATCAGCTCAGCTGATGACGTATGAAAAGGGCAGAACAAACACTGGCTCAGTTTGACCCCTGCTGAGCTATCCCTCCCACCATCAACACCAAACACAACTCCTCCATCCCCGGCACCAATGCTTTCATTGTCTTCCATACCTCCGTGGCTGGGCGAGGTGCGACGGGAAAGATCCAAAGGTTCAAACCCTCCCTCCTGAGTTGATGGCACAGGTTCGTCCTTGTCACTTTGTGGCTGAACCATTCGACTAGTAGTGAGAGGCTTACGTCGGGATACTTTAGTAGTCTTTGGTGGGGGGGATCCCCTGATCCAGTTTCCCTCCATCCCTCCTTGGTACAGGGCCCCCATAACTCCAGACAGATACCTGTACTGGGTCTCCAAGTCGACATCCCTTAGAGCTGCCAGAGCCTTCCGATGTTCCCGTTGGTCTGGGAGGCCCAGGAGCCAAGACTGCTGGCTGGACCGTGAAACGGTTGTATCAGCAGTGCCTCGGTTGATCGGGCCGTGGTTGAGCTGAGATCGGCGCTGCTTGACCAGTCCAGGGGCTCCAGATGTGTGAATGCTGGAGGTGGGCCCAGAGGAGGAATTGGAGGAAGCTGATAAGGCATTGCGTTGCTCCCTGTGGTGCCGCTGGAGGTGGTACTTCAGTGACCCAGACTGAGTGCCTGCATAGTCACAGTGGGGGCATTTGTAGGGTCTCTCACCTGCAGAAAAAAGAGTACGTCAAATCAGACTGATTACATCTGGACATATGTAACATTGACCACAAGTCTCAGGCCCTGTTCACATGTAGACAAGATTAGGTTTATCTTGGCTGTATCCACAAAGGGATTTTGTCATTTAGGCTGTGCATTCACACGTATCCGGCATTTTGGGAAACCAGAAACAATCATTTTTGAAATCGGGTCCCAGACTAGATACATTTCAAAGCTGCGGTTTTATGTTTCCATGTGGCCAAAAAGCTGCGTCTTCTTTGAAACTGTGACATAGACACTTTATCGCTCTCTGTATGCAGCATTCGTTTGTGTGAACGGACATTTGTTCTTAATTACTTATGGAAATTTACCGCATGTTTGCATGTGGACAGCATGTCTTTCACTAACTGAAAAAGCCAAACATAGAAGTGGACAAAAATAATGCAAAATCACAAATAATACAAGTTAAGTGTGATGTCGGCTCACACAGTGCCTACCATCTTGTTTTACAAACATGTTTATCATCTTGTATTTAATTGAACTTTGAATTTCAGAGCAGATTATTTAAATAAAAGCAAGTTTTTAAAAATATTTTTGTAATTTTTCATTCCTGGTGGATCTCTGCAGCACCTCCAAAGTCTAGTCTAGTAACTGGGTCTAACTCCTTTTTGTTGGTGAATCACATAAAATATGAATAAAATACATAAATAAATAAGTTTGTGGTTGTAATGTGACAAATGTGACAAAATGTGAAAAGTTCAAGACATATGGAGCAGTGAAGCTAACGCAGGAACAAGACCTCACTAGGTGGATACCCTTAGAGTGCAATGTTAGTGCAGCTAAGGGTAAATAAGTGCCACTGGGTTACATTTTATTGGTGTGCAGTGGGAGCTGTAGTTGCAGAGTTTGAAGGTAGATGGCAGTGTTCCATTACAGTAAAAATACCACAGCTGGTTGTATCAGAGGCTCATGTTGCTTGTCAACAGCAGGAAACCTATTGCATATGAAAAGTGCAAAAGATCTTATCCACAACATAAAAAAAGCTGAAAATTAACAGATTGTCCTCTCACGATCGGACTCTGCTGTAGAACGGTGAGAATACTTTGAAGAACTCACAGAGTGCATTTTGGACTGATTGAGATTGATGGAGATCTCGCAAATGGACAAGATGGTGTTTAATTTTAATGAGATGTATGAAGCACAGGAAAATAATAAATGGCCACGGACAATCTAACAATACTAGGGAGGCGCTGCAAGAGAGGCCAGGTTCTTCCTTTTGATGTCATCATTTTCTTACCAACAAGTGTATTAAGGTCAGCATGTGGTGCAGTGTTAGATTTGGGAACACCAGACATGGAGTCTTTAACGCATCCACCAGGGGTTGGATTGCTAACAATAACACTGTTGCTGTATTTCTTTTTTTCTCTGCTTTTTTTCTAATTATGCTCAATAAAGACCACTAGCAGCAAGAAATATTAAAAAGATATACTTTTATTAAATTGCATTCTTGTTATTTTACTGTTAACTCCAAACTGGGACTGAACGCTATATTGCATTGCAAAGGTTTTCTTAAGCCTTTAATTCTTTCACATTTTGCTATGTAGCAACTTCAAGTTTCAACATATTTTATGAGATGATTTTTATGAAAGAACACAAAATTGTAACGTTAAGGAAAAATCACATTCTTAGTCACAATTCTTACTGATTTGATAAACATCAATTGATTTTTTTTTCTTTTATTAATAAAAATCTGAAATATACATAGTGCAATTTTGCTCAGGTCCCTTCACTCTACACTTCAACAAAATCCAGTGAACAAAGTTGAACTTGTTGACCTACATAGAAAACCGCTGTCTCTAGAGGAAAACTAACACTGCACAGCGATTTCAACACACCATCCCCTCAGTGAAACATAATGGTGGCAACATCATGATGTGTAGATTATTTTCAACAACAGTATTGGAAGTTGATTGAAACTCAGATGAAGCTAAATGCAGCTCTGAGAGTCTCCAAAAGACTTGTGATTGGGGAGGAAGTTAACCTTCCAGCAGCAAATCAAATCTAATCATAAAGCCAGAGCAGCAACTTACTGGGTTAGCTCAAACCTATCAAAATCTTAGAATGGCCAAGTTAAAGTTCACACCCAACCATGACTGAGAAATTGCTCCCAGTCCCACTCCTTTAATCTTCTTGGCTTGATTAAAGTTTATGTTCACGAATTCAACCCTTCCAATCTGACTGAGTTTGGGCAAACATTTCAATCTTTGATGCAAAGTTTGTTGCGTCTTGGCATTATGCTAATTTGTGTTGGTCTATTACATTCAATTCCAACAATATACCTTGTAGTAATTAGTTGTAACAATAAAAAATGTGAAAGTTTATCCCTTAACTCACCCCAAAAACTCCCTCTGCCACGCACTCACTCCCTGGTGGGAACTGAAGGCATGGAGGAGACTGCTGATTTCATGTTATCTAAATGGCTCCATGAGGACACAAGAGTCCTCTTGACAGAGACGGGGTTAAAAGAATCTTTTGATAACCTTGTAATTCACTGTATGTTGATGATATACATGTGACTCCAATCCATTCATGCTCTGCTACAAACAGGTTAATTTTTGTCCTTTATTAGACTGAATTGTTTTAAGTTCCTCATGTAAACCAGCATTGTTTGTTAGAATTATGTTTATCATTCTTACATTTGTAATTTTATGTTACTAGTTATTTTTCTATTTAGAAGTTTAGTGTTCAAATTTGTTGAAACTGTGGAGACACAATTAAATCTTCCTTAATCTCAAGCATGTTTTTACAGATGGTGACTTAGATCTTCCTGGGATACTCCTGAGCTGTAAACCTATCTGTGTGTTAATTAAATTTCTGTGTCCCCCTTCTTTGTTTCTGAATTCACATCCTACTGTGAAGATAGGATGTGGGGTTTCACCCCTTCCATTCCTTTTGACACCCTTCTTGCTAATAAAAGAGACAAACAAACTGAAGGTTTTCAGAACACATTGTGAGCGGCTTGGAGAAGCAGTTCACTGTGTCTTCTCCTTCTGCAGAAGTTTGGTTGAAAACTCATATACGTTGTCTGTGGTTCTTTCTTTTTTATGTAGGTTTGAGAAAATACCTATCATTGTTTCAACACCGGTCATAAAGTCTATATTTGTCTGACCTTGCAGTGGAGATGAGGGTGCACGTGAGTGAGAGAAGTGAGCTCCGTCTCGCTTTTAAATCCCCAGCATGCCTTAATTTTCTCTTCAGAAGCTACTGTTAATATGTGCCCGAGCTCTCCTCCTGCGCAGGAGTAGAGCTCCAGAGGAGCCGCTCACTTGCCTGCAGTAGAGATCTATGATTAGCACTGGTCAGCTCTCTGGAGTCAATGTGTGGAAAAATAAAGAGGTAGTTCTGAAAACGAGACAACACTCAAGAAGCCTTTCCAGGGATTTCTAGAGGTAAAAAAAAAAACAGAGAAAAGTGGCTTATTAAGCCCACAGCTGCGTCTCACCTGTGTGAACTCTCAGGTGCACTTTGAGATGGTGGGAAGAGCGGAAGGCTTTGCCACAGTAGGGGCAGTCTTTTATCCCTCTGCCACGCACTCGCTCCCTGGTGGGAACTGAGGGCATGGAGGAGACTGCTGTGAAGCCGTTTTCTCCTGCGAGTGGAAAAAAAGGAAAACAAAATGTTAGCATAACAGTTTTCACTGAAGAAATAGGTATTATTTACTACAGTAGAACTATAGAAGAGAAAATTACACATAAGGTGTGAACAAGCAAACAGCAGAGAACAAAAAGAAGACAAGAAAACAGATGTGATACCTTTGAAGTTTGAAATAACAGAGTGAAACCCTGTGACTGCTCCTGCTTGCTGAGATACACTACTGTTCAGTTTTGATTCCTGTCTTCCGTCTCCCATTTGCTGGGATCCACCACCGTGAAGTTGGGATTCTGGTCTTACATCACTGCTGCCGCCTCCTCTTCCCAACCCCACTCCTCTTCGAGTACCAGCCCCCTCTTCTTCACTGGTGCCACGATTCTGCGGCCTCTGAGCATGGACGCGAGCATGCACAACCACCTGCTGCAGGCTGCGGAACAACTTTCCGCAGTCCGGGCATTCCCAAGGCCCTCCAGCTCCTCCCGACTCTCCTCTGGGATCTAGGCCTGATCGGTAGACCCTGATTTGGTCTGCTTCTGTGATCACTGAACTTCGACCTGGGGCTCGCTGACCTTGCTGCTGCCCTCGCTGCTGTGGTCTCTGCTGCTGCTGCTGCTGCTGCTGCTGCTGCTGCTGTGCAACAGCCAGGCTGCGAGCAACCAGCTGCCACCAAGTTGCCTGATCCCCTCCTTCTGAAATAGCTGATGTGGTTTCACTTGTGCCACCTCCTCTGGATGTTCCCCCTCCTCTGGTGGGGTCGCCACCTCCACTAATGCCTCCACCACTGTTTCCCATCTCTGCCACCTGAGCTGCTGCTTGAAGTCTTTCCATGCAACTGGCCCCGCTGCCATCACTGGGCAAGCCAAGGTATCCCAGGATAGCAGACTTGCTTAAACTCATGTCGATCCTACCCCCAGTTTCTCTGTCAGACCTTCCCTGTCCACCTCTGGCTCCACTTCCTCGGTGGGCCATGAGCAGGCTTGAGTACAGGGAGTTGAGTGTGTGCGTACTAGCAGAACCCTTTGACTGCTGCTCAGCATTCCCGAGAATACCATGGGTTCCTAATCCAGCTTTGAGGCCAAGTTTGTTAAGATGAACTTTCATGTGGTTCTTGAGGAACCAAGGCTCCTTAAAGCCACGTCCACACACCTGGCACTTATGATCTAAGGAGTCCTTGTGTTTTCGCATGTGTCCCTTCAGAAACCAGGACTGCGTAAATCTCTGGCCACAAGTATCGCAGCGAAATGCTGGCACTGAAGAGGATGCAGAGACTCCAGCAGCCGATGAGATCTGAGCGTTACCTGGGGTCGGGGCGGGAGTATGGGTTGGGGTGGGCACTGGTGTGTCAATGATGGTCCTGCAGTTGAAGGCTGTTGTCAAGGCCGACACCTCCGGGGAGGGGTGACACTCCTGTAAGTGAGATGCCAGACTCTCTTCTTGGCTGGCAGAGAAAGGACAAAGGGTGCATTTGTACGGGTTGTGGAGGATGCGGACGTGGCGTGCCAGTTCTGAAGCTGTGCGGAATTTTCCCTTACAGGCATGGCAGCGAAACGTAGGCGCTGTGGCAACAGACGAGCCCTCGCCAGTAGAGGAATAAGGGGAGGTTACAGATACAGGATCTTCTGTGAGGGGTGGGGTCAAGGGTGTGCTGTCATCCAATAAAAAGTTTGGGTTCTGGTCTGGCTTCAGATCATCATCTAGACCTTTGTCCTCTCCATTGACATCCTCCTCCTCCGTGAGGTGCTGGATTAGAGTTTTTGGCAGTAAACGCTGATTTGCACGACTTCTGTGATTGGAGAGCAAATCTTTGTGATTCTGATGGATTTTGAGATGTTGCTTAAGGGAAGATGAGGGGGGTCTAGTGCGGTACAGCGATGCAGCTCTTCGTTCTCGGTCCAAACTATGTGCTCGAGCATGAAGAGACAAGATGCTTTGGAATCTAAATCTCTTCCCACACACATGACAGGGAAACTTGAGTGCAGGCCCAGGCGAGGCCCCTCCAGCTCCAGGTGTTGCCCTGGTAACAGTTTCCTTTTGGAACAGTTGAAGATCTAGCTCATCGCTGCAGTTTCCACCCTGTCCTGAAGAAAGGGCCAACTCAAGGGCACCGTAACCAAGAAAAGGAGCTGACGGTGTGTCTGGTGGGGAGGAATCCAAACCGGGGTTGCATCCCGCATCTTGAGCGCTTCCTCCTGGAAACAAAGCTACTGCTGGGGTCGGAGATGGAGGAATTCCATCTAGCTCTTCTTCGCAATCTTCTCCCTCAAGATCAAGGCAGTCATTATTGTTGACCTCTTGTAGAGGGAAGGGAGAGAGGGGAAAATATGGCGTGGTGTCAGGGCTCTGCGGGGAAGGTTCAGGGCTGGGGATCGGCAGGACAACGGGGCTGTCGGGTAGAGGAGAGGAGGCTTGAGGGCTGTGGTCAAGAGATGGCAGCGTTTGGGGAGACTGTGGCTGCTCACAAGCAAGAGACAACACACACTCTGGTGGAGAATCCATCCTCTATCATTGAAAAGATAAAGACAAGCAGAAGTCAGGCAATGATTGAATGAAATATCATTGAACTTACTGTTTTTAAATCACTAAAATAGTTAACCCCTCCTGGACTACGATCAATTTTCTGCTTTCAAAAAAACACATTCTAAAAGTGTCCATTTGAGGACAACTGTACATACATACATCCTGTCTTGAAGGGAGGGGCAGAAACTTACTAGCAGTGTGTTTGGTGTTATGCCATTCTTTAGTGTCTCGGCCTAGGGGGGAAACACTTCTGAGGCAGCCTCCTTCTATAATTTCCTGGGGACAACATAAACAAATAAACTTAATCAGTGAACAGGAAGATCCAACACAAATATCTCAATATCAAGCTTAAAAAAAACATTTTTGAACATGAGTTTCTGTTCAGCTCCAAAATTTCATGCAGACTTGTATTTTAGTAATAATCTAACTAAAAGCCTAATGGTAAATTTGTACAAGTGTAAGAGGAAATGATTTGCAATACTGAGCATCAAACCGTAGGATTTTTTTTTGTCCCTTTCTTGTTGAACAGGATTAAAAGCAATTTGCATCGAAGACACTTTGAACACGTTCCATCATCATTTTCCAACGACAAAACAAACAACACGCGTGCTCGCTGGTTTTAAAACCACGTTTTAACGTATGCACATAAAAAGAAACCCGTCACTTGATCTTCATTTACTCCTCAGCCTGCGTGGGCATGATGAGAACGAGCGCCTCAACGCGTAACAGGTGTGCACCTGTTCATTTCCTCCTACATGTGTTCGCGGGATTCTCCCGCATACTGTCAGCACATATGGGACGATTAGCCGGAGTGTGACTGCGCACCGGTGTGCATTTATGTGTGTGTGTTTAGAAGTTAAGGGCACCACCGCAGGATATGGAGTGTCCCAAACAGGATGGGCGCGCAATGTTTTGACTTCCCCACACACCCTTCCTGTACACACATACAGTAGCAGCTTTTTCTTTTTTTTCTGCTTAAATCGGGATTCTATACACAGGGAGCATGCCTCCACGGTGACACAACAATATTTCTTGAGTCCTCTGCTCGGGTGTGGTTGTACTTTGCTTAGTCATGGCTACTTGCTTAGGTAATTTACAAATGTAAGCGTTTTTTGACTATTGTGTTGCCTGCACTGCGACTGTCATCCCAGTTAACACGTCAGCTAAAACGTAAAGTGTGATATACAGCATATTGAGCCTTTTTTTTTTTTCCCTTCTTTTTGGCAGGCTCACTCACTTACTCACATACACACCCCAAATGTTTTTTTGGAGTACACAGCAGTTTGACTGGATTTATGCACATTCAGGCTGTGGAGGTTGTTTTTTTTGTTGTTGTTGTTGTTTTCATGCCCATCATTCGGTGCAGTTGAGCAGCGGCGAATGCGCCCGCAACAAAACAAAAGGTCATAAATCAATGTGCAAAAACAATAGAACATCTGTGCTTGCAGGTGTGGCAGATATGTTGGCGTTCGCATGGCGGCGGGATCATATGTGTGTTTGTAGGACGTGTTTGCGTGTGTGTTTGTGTGTGTGTGTGTGTGTGTCGCTGAGGCTGGATGACAAAGAGATTCTCATGTAGCCAGTTGACATTTTAGCTCAGCTATGACTCACAGGGATATCACCCCATATCAATCACATGAACACTCACACACAGCCCTTTCTTAATCCACCATTATTGTTCCTTCTCTCCCCATCTTCTTTTCTCCCCACTCTCATCTGTCTTTTCTTTCTCTCCCTGATTCATACTTCTTCTCCCATCCCCCTCTCATCCTCTCGTACCCTCCCGCCGTCTATTATTCACTAATTTTCTTTCATTCGCTCCTTCTCTCCCTCTTTTTTTTCTCTCTCCTGCAGTGTTGCCAGTTGGCAGAGTGCCAGGGAATGCTGATATCAGCTGGTAGATTGGGCCCTGCCAACATGGCGAAGAGCAAGGGAGGAAAAAAAATGAGAAAGGAGGCAGACGCGGAGAAAGAGAAGAGGCAGACGGAGAGAAATATACAAACAGGGCAGCTTCAGAACAACATTGTCAGAGGCCATGGGAATGAAAATGACTTAATTTGATTGTCAACATGGTGTTGCAGGGTGGGGTGTGTGTGGGGGGGGGTTAAAAAAGACAGGCATGTTGGAACAGAGGTTAGTAGAGAATGCCACAATAACATAAAGAGATGTTATGCTCTTGAAAAATAAACAGCAATTATACAGATAAAAATGAGCAGAAGGACAGAAAGCAAAAAAAAAAAAGGAAAGAAAGCCTGTATGTGTGGCTGTCTCTGCAGTTTTAGCTCTGATGCTATTATCATATGAATATCAGCATCGCGGCGCATTGTTCCGCCGTGACGGCGGCTGTCGCCAACCACCGGTCCCTGTCATGCCAATGAAGAAAATTTGGATAGATGGAGAGCGGGCGATAAGGTGCAGCAAAGGATGCAGGGAAGAGGGGGAGGAGAGAGGAGGAAAGGAAAGAAGAGGGGAGGGCCGGGGCCGGCGGAGGGGCAGAAATCAGATTGGAATCGGGTGGAGCAGAGACAGAAACAACAAAAGGTGCAAATGAACCAAGGAATGTGCAGAGGAACGGGTATGGTGGGGGGGGAGTAAAGCGCCTCCAGACGTGGTCAAGAGGCACATTTATTCATCTTATAGGTTCATATAGGAGACGCTCTCCAAGTGGAGGCTGTAATCCCCCCCTACCCCCTCAAAAAAAAAAAAAAAAATCCAGCTAACCGCCAAGGTAGACGGACAATTACAGGAGAAATCAGACTTAAAATGTGTGTTTAATGGGATCTATGTTGATTTTAACAGTAGGATGTAGGTCTGTCATGATAATAACATTTTCCTGGACAATGAATTGTCCCAGAAGTTATCGCGATAAATGATGATATTGTCGTTTTGAGACCATTTTCAATTAAAATAACGACGAGGACATAATAATGCTAGAACAAAGATTTATAAACTTTAAATTCAGATGAACATTTAACCCTGGAAGTTGTTTTACATGTCCAAAATAAACAAACAAAAACAACAGAAACAATAAATAAAATTAATTGTGAAGTCTTCTTCAAAAAAGAGACTTTAATTTATCATGAGATCAGTTGATTTATTGATTTATTGATTTATTGATTATTGCGGCAGGCCTGGTCGGGTGGCAACAATCTTTTTTTGTTTCATTTTATTTATTCACATTAAAGTGACACATAATTTTGAAGTGCAAAAAATGCAAAAAATAAATAAAAAATCTGAAAGGTGTGGCGCACATATATATTTCGGAGTACTGATTCTGATACCCATAAATAAAATCAAATGACCAAAATGAAACATTCTGGCCTCATGCAAAATGCTACATGTGGAAAATTAATCTATCCACACACACACACACACGCACGCACACACACATGCACGCACGCATACACACCATATCTACAGTGAAACATGGTGGTGGCAGCGTCATGCAGGGAAATGGAGATAAATGCAGGATAATTTTAGAGAAATGCAGTGAGAGGCTGCAAAGATAAGTAACCTGGGCTTCACCTTCCAGCAAATTATATTCAGCATCGCTATCTCAACTCTTTGCTGGGTTAATGGTGTAATTTCAGCCTAAAATCTTTAGAGGCATGCTGGGTAAAATGATCCCCACATCATGATGCTGTCACCACCATGTGTCAAGAAGGATTGGTGTGTTTAGGAGAGGGACACAGGATTAGATTTCCTCCACATAAGACTTAAAGTGTTGGTCAAAATTTCTGTTTTGGTTACATCAACCCAGTACACAGCTTGTGGCCTGTAATGGATCTCTTCTTGACTCTTTTCCATGATGGTGTGTTGCTAATTGCAAATAGTTTAAACTGAGTTTAATTTTGGGGTATCGGAATGAGGCGAGGCAAACACAAATGTGCACACAAACTTTTTATTTGACAATTACGAGCTAGTTTTCGGTCAACCCCATAACTCCAAAGAAATACACTAAGGGTTGTATTAGTAGAGCAACAGAATGTGAAAAATATCAGGGATGTCCAACGTGAGGCCCAGGAGACATTTGCGACCCTCTGAAAGATTTTGCGCGGCCTCCCACCGGAATTCCAGAATAAGCACATCTGGCGTTCAAGGCAGGCGGTTGCTTTGGATGGACTATATGGTCAATACAATTCATTCATTCTAGACACTGTGAAGTTTGTGGTTGTTCCATAAACATCCAGCAACCTTTAGTCAGAAACAGACTTCGTCTACAGAAGCAAACAGGTCCCTATGCCTAACATTTTGTTTGCTTCAATAAAACCTTGCACATTTTGCTTGTTATTGAGCAGATAAAGATAAAAATAAAGCTAATTTATCACATTTCTGATGAGGGGAAAAAAAAAGAAACAGTTCCTGTGGCCCACAGCTGAATAACAACGCTTTTGTAAAGGATGTGGATACTTTTGCAAGGTACCGTACCCGGTACAAAGACTGGGGGAGAGAAGGGGATTTCACACTCTTGTAGATCTTTCTCTTCACTGACAAATTCCCAGCATTCATGTGGGAGTGTAATGACACAAGGTAATGACAGCTTAAAAGCGCCGGTGCTGCCGGTTTAAGCAGCGCAGTGATGTTGTCATTACAGTAATTGCGGCGTAACTTTGTGGGCAATGAGGTAACTGATGACCCCCCCCCACCCTCCCCAACCTATCACCACCACCATCACCACCGCCCTTGGTCTAAAAAATCGGAGCGTATTTGCATGGTTTAAATAGTGATAACCCCTCTTGACTTGAAAGTTGCGCGCGGAGAAAAGGAGGTTGCTGAGTCATACATCACCTCCCTGGTAAATAGTTGCCAAAAGGAGCGAGAGGGCAATATGTTCTGACAAGTTTATTTCGGGGAGGTTTTGATGACACTGTCTAAATACCAACAGTATTACAGAGAAGGCGGCAAGCGCGGGTTTGTACATGTCAGCAAGCTCCGCATTGTGAATGTAAATATCAGGGTGTGAGAGCATTTCACTTTTCTATTTTTTTTTTCTTTTTTTTGACAATGCGTGTGGGCAGTAGTGCAAAATCAGCTCAGCTTTCCTTTAATGTGTGTCATTTTGAGAGGGCTTGGATAATGTTATCCATCGTTTATGGCCAAATAACGGTTTATGTGATTGTCTCTGTGACCTCCCGTTGTTTTAATGTAAAATAGTGATTGGTAAAAGGCAGAAACAGGCCTGAGCACAGAGATTACACCCGGTGGTGTCAAACGGTACGGGAATTCAAACAGATTTCCTTTGAGCTTTGGGTTTTTTTCTCCCAGTCAAATGCTTCAGATCAGAAACATAATTTTAGTATTGAGCAAAGATAACTTGAGTCCATACAGAGCAGATTTCAAATGATTGTAATTTAACTGAAGAAAGAGAGGGTAAATCTGGCCATATGTTAGTCATTTCCTTTGCTGAGTCTCAAATTAACTGCAAATAACCGTTTCTTTCTTTTTGGAAAGGCAGGTTCCATTTCACCTGTACGCTCTAAAAAAAAACTGAAATAGAAACTGCCTGACAACATGAAATAGGCAAAACGGTCCTTCCAGGACGTTCTAATGTTTTTTTTTTTGTTTTTTATGATTGTTGCAGCCAAAAATGACTGATTTTGTGACATGTTTTTAAAAAAAGTTGCGGTCAAAGTTCCAAAGTTTTATTACCATAACATAACCTTGCAATGGTTATGTGGAAAAGTTTCACATAACCTTTCAAACACAAACAAGATTTTAACATAGCTAATATTTGAAGTGCATTTAACATTTTTAAGTACCTTCTTCAAATGGCGCCCTTAATCCTAATAAAATCATGTCTTGAGGAGTTATCAAATGCGAATCAATTTACCATGAAACTGTAGACAGAGTAGAAGTACCATATTGTCCGCACTATAAGGCGCACTTAAAAACCTTCAATTTCCTCAAAAGCCGACAGTGCGCCTTATATATTGACCAATATTCAGCCACAACAGGTCTAGCAACTACGGTAAGCAGCCGCCAACTTCATTTTCGCCCGTAGAAGAAGAAGTGTGCGGTGCATGCTGGGATAGTTGTCAGAACGCTGGTTTGTATTCTATTAATAAAGTTCGACTGACCTATCTACCTACCGGCCGTCTAGAATCAGGTTGTCTGCAGGTCATTTAGCACCACGTTCTGCACAAACATGCTGTGCGTGAACGGAGAAGGGTGACCATCGTCCGGCCACGCCCTGGCCCAGTCGCGGAAGGCTCTCCTCGCCAACCGGAGTCGGACTGTTTTATTGACATTCTCTTTAGTGCAGCTCCATCTAGTGGATGCATAGCATAACTCCAGCCTCTACTGTAGCGTCTATTCTATGCGCCTTATAATGCGGTGCGCTTTATATATGAAAAAAGTTTTAAAATAGGCCAGTCATTGAAGGTGCGCCTTATAATCCAGTGTGCCTTATAGTGTGGAAAATATGGTAAATCCTTCAGAAAATACTTAAAAATAGTTTCTGCAAAAAAATTAAAAAAAAGCCAAATGCTGCAGGTTTTGTTTTTAAGAAGAGGCCTGTCTATCGATTCAAAATATCGATGATATCAATATCAAATGAGTATTGGTTTCGTACGGATACTTTAGTTTTGGATTTCCTTATGATTTTGTTTTGTTGTTTTTTTTTGCAGTGTGGTTTCTCCACTCTAAATAAAATATTTTGTTTTGATTTGTTTGTTTTTTGTCGCAATTTATTTAGAAAAGAACACAAATTTGTTTTGGTGGTCTATCTTATTAAAGTATTTTGTAGAAACCTATAAGGTTTGTTCAAATTCTAAGGTTTTGACATAATTCAAAGGAAAAACCACCAAAACGCCTAAATGTCGTTTCAAAGTTAAATAGTAAAAAGTATTGTTATCAATATTGGTAATACCGGCTGTATATTTATTTGGTACTCAGTGATTTCAAGAGACGTCATGAAACAGGAAGTTAAATTAGAACAGGCCAGGCGGATTGGTCAAAATTAAGTCGAGTGGCAGTGATTGATTAAGGAGACTGGTCAGATTTTCAGAAAACTTAGAATGGTGAAAAAAAGCAAGTCTGTGCAAATTTTGTGAGGGAATATTTTTTAATAGTTTTGACTGCAACATCACAACTTCCTGAAGGTACCGACTAACAGATCTCAAAAAGCAGCACCTTCAGTCTGTAATTTAATCCGATTGAGAAGCTTGGGGATGACCTGAAACCTCTCCAATGTCGAATGAATAAAAAGAATTCCAGAGGCAAGAGTGGGTCAACATTTAATTCCTCCACAGCGAGTCAAAGACTCCGACAGTTATCGCAAACGCCTCAAGGGCAATTGCTACCGCTAAGGATGTCAAAACCAGTCATTAGGTTTAGGTGGCAATTACTTTTCACACGGTGAGGCGGGTTGGTTTGGATAATATTTTGCCCTTAATAAGTGAAATTATCAGACTTTTTGTATTTCCTCGGGTTAGAAAGAAATCTGCATGGGGGAGAGAATACTTGTTTCATAGCACTGTATCTTTCTAAGTTCATCCCTTCAGGTCCTTTGTTCCAGCTGTATTGTTTGATATCATCTCCTGAGAAGAAGAGTGTATCAGGTAAGGTGTCCTCTGGGGATAACTCTTGGTGTGAGAGAAGGACCACACACACATACACACACACACACACACACACATACACAAAGAGTACAAAAAGAAAAAGAACAGGAAAGAAGGAAGCACAGGCAGACTGTTCTCCGTGAGATACCGTACAATCTGGTCCTGTTTCTTTCTGGCGTGGTCACGTGGCGAACTTCCCCACAGACGGTATTCATTTCCTTTATTTCACCTTTCCCTGAACCCCTGGCGCTTCACTTCAACTTTGCCTGGCTCACACCCTCCCTCTTCTCCCGTTTACCAGAGATAAGGATGAGTCTCCCACTGCGTCTCTGGCGTTAACTTTGTACAGATGTCACTGAATGGTTTTCTTGTGGAGAAAACCTGGTTCTTTTAACCATTTTGGTGTGAAAACAGAAGAAAAATTGCCCAATATTGTCTGTTGGTAGATTGCAGAGAACTGGAATATAGGCTCACACTTTTGGAAATGTATCAGAACACTGTAGAACTTCCTGTCTGTTTTTGGCTCTTGTTTCTTCATACCAAGGTCAGTTCTGTAAGCGAAACCTGGAGGAAACACCAACCAAGCGTCTTTTGCTGTGGTTCAATTCCTCCTTTCTACCCTTACGACTTAACTCCTCCTTACTCTTCTCTTGACATCCTCTTAAGCTTTTGCTTCCTCTGTTTCTGAATGAATTCCTCCTCCGGCGGAGAACACGAGCTGACATTCGCAGCTTCAGCGCACCGTTCTGGGAACGTCGCAACTGTGCCAGATCTGAGCGAGCGAATTTGAACGTCGGAAACATCACAGCGCCGCAGCAGAAAGAAACAAGACCGTGGCTCCGAGTCACACGGGCCACGCTGTGTCTGAACGGCTGAGTGGGAAGTGCCAACTGACTCGTCTGATTTGAAATTATAAGACTGAAAGCCTTTAGAGAAGGAAAGATTCAAGGAAATAACTCGGTGTGTTCTCACGGAAAGTTCTTGCACTTAAGATCACCTGCTGGGCTCAATATCAGAGAACTAAAGCAAGGGAAGACACGAAAACCTCCGCAAATGAAAGCAACAGCTACCTGATGATCAATCAGAGATCCAAATCCATCCAGAATACTATCAATCAGTCCCAAAACACTTCCAAATTCTTCCCATCCTCCTTTTAAGAGCCTTTGAGCAACGACAGTCCCAAGAATCCCAACCCTACACCATGACCTCCTTGTGGAGTTTGTGTATCACATCAGACACGTGAACACACACAAGAATCCTTACAACAGAAAAAATAGTGACTGTAGAGTATTAATGAGTTGATTCTTCAATCACTCTGGGGAAATCTACTAGAGCTGTGTTCTCCTTCTAAGTGACACTTTGCTTGAAGCGCACTACATTACGCTATATATGTTTTAGATCCTTTGATAGAAAGTTATGTCATAAGTTTATTTTTAAACTACAATTACATTCTGTTTTACCAAGAACAAGGTCCTTGACACGATTTTGCACATTCCAAATATTGATATGATCATTTTGGAACATCAGATTTTTTTAAAATCATGTTCTGATGAATATTTTAGTGATGCACCTATAACCTATAGTTCAACTGGGTAATGATAGAAAACTGAGGTGGGCTCCGACCAGGTAAATGTGTTCATTGCTTCAGAACTGAACAAAAATCCCTCACAATTTTGCATCTGAAATGGCTTCAAAAAATTCCATGTTCTCTTTGCAGCACTTTACTTTGGATTGAGTAAAGACGGTGCACGACCATGACCTTGTCATTTTCATTTGAATTTAAAGTAGAAATTTACAGAGGTATGGACAGGTTGACTGCAATCTGACAATTTTTGACTTTATCTGTGGCACCCAAAATTTCAATCTTTTTCCAGTCTCTTCAGTGTGGAAGTTTCTGTAAGGAACAAAGCTTCAGTAAGGTGTTCATACCAACCTAAAGGACGTTTTGTTGCTGACAAAGGTGAAAACTGACCCAGAGCCAAGTTGAGAGTATAACAGGAATAGTCATGGTGCGAACAGAGGCTGTTTTATTCTTTCTCGTCATGGAACAAGCTGAGTTAAAAAAATGTCAGTAGCTTTTTAGAAAATTTATTAATTTTGGAAAGCTAACATTCGTATTTTCTGCAGAGCAGAGACAAGTATTTACAATTAAAGATGCTAAACATAATTAGCATGATTAAAACTTGTGGCTAATGGAAGACACAGGCCTGGCAAAAACCAGCCTTTTGGGCTACGCTTCACTTCATACAGAGGCTCTGGACCTTCAGCTATTTAGTAACAATTGCTTGGTTGAGACGTAAACTTAAGTGTGAATTGAAATTTGAACATTGGATCTAATCTAACGTTTGACAATGATGTAATACGCTAGCTCAACGAAGCTAACTGGAAATTGCGTTTGCTGCAAACAACTTTGTACAGCCTTGTGGGGAGTAGGGCCACAGTGTCTGTTAGCAATAAAATGTTTTATATATTCCTCTTGCTCTTACTATATTTGCTTAGTATTTGAAGGCGTGGCCAACACGGACCGAATGGCTTTGTTCATTTCCTCTGCTGCCATTCCTCATCTACAGCGCAGAAAATTGAGGTCTACGTTCACAACTCCTTTTTCTGTTTGCTGATCAACCTAATTGAAATACAGTCAGACAAATCGAGCTGAATGGGAGAAATCCCAGACACAGCATTGAAGGGAGATGATAACTGAGTGCAATTGCATAGGTAATGGCTAGGCTAGCAAGATGCTAGATGCTCTAAACCAACTCCAGATTGTTTTATCTTTGTTTTGAAAATAGTGAAACTTTGTTTTAACGCACCTGCGCTTTCTCACAAACAGTGTGAAATCACCTTCTGTTCTAATATACACAATTAATGATCACACACAGCAAGAGAGCTATAAAAATATATAGAATGCTGTGAAAGTTTTAATAAGATTATGGAACTGGTAAAAATTGTTAGACAGGTTAAAGCTTTCAAAAAGCCCAAAGAGAAATCAGCTGCACATGCCTTTTTCTCCAGCAGTTTTGTTCTTCCTACCACCAATGTTTGATACATTTATCTTTTTGCTAAAACAATGTATAAGTTGTAGCCCTTATTGTAGGTAGTCAAGGTCAGAAGCCAGAGAAAAACAGAAAATTAGTATCAGCCGGTAAACCCAGATGGGTGCGTCTCAAAAATACTTAGATGACTAATAGTTCAATCTTTTTGTTTTATTTGTGTTCTGCAGAAACTGGAGTTTTACAATGTTTCAAAGGTTTAAAGAAACGAGGGTGTTCTGTTGGATATCTGCGTCATCACCTGAGTTAGGCGAAGAGCCTTCATGTATGAAACAAGTCCAAAAAAACAACTGGACTGTTGACGCCCCACATCCTAAGATGTTTGTTTAACTCAGTAGGGTTGAGGTCTGAGATGTCTGTGGGATCCCTTTCAGATTGAAATAACCAAGTCTAATCAAGTTTTAACTAGGGATACACCGACATAAAAATTTGGGGCAATACTGATAGCCGATAATTACAGAAATTGCATGTATATTATATATATTTCCCCACCCTTTTGACACTGAAAAAATACACACCATTGACATTGCCTCTATGCTTCAGTTAAACACACCACACTCCTATACCCATCAGCTGACATCAGTGTTGCTGCTAATGTTCTTCATTACCAAAAAGCTACAAAATGGACACCAGTAGGTATGACTGACAATTTGGAGTTTCCCACATGGACAAGCCAGATGCATTCATGAGAAACATTTTGAGGTCATGTAGGACAAAGGCTGAGCTATGTAGCCATAATTACGAGAAGTACGCTTGGTGAACTTAAGGTGAGCCTTTTGGACCCAAGAACATTGTACTACCCATCAACCATGGTGGAGGGAGCATCCTGCTGGGGGGCTTCTCCTCACACCATCAGCTAGATGGCTGAAATACAGACAATATGACTTTACAACAGAAAAATGTTTTATGGGTGCATTAAAACTGGTTTTGAAAACAGGGTAAGCATGCTTCTAGAACAGCTCTGACCCTAATTCTAACTAGCTAAATTTCCATTATATATGGGCACAAAACTCATAAGTGTTTCCATTGCAGTTTTGCAAAATAAACCAATTTTGATATGGACAAAAAACAACCATAACTTAGCTCCTACATTTTTTTATTTATTTTTTTTTAGCAAAAAAATAGTTTTTCAAAACTTATGTGTTTCAGTTAAATTGCACAATTATGGTCAGTGGAAATACTGCTAATGTATACTATTCTACAAAAATCCTATGGTAAAGTTCTGGTTTATTATTGGTCATCTCATCAAATATTATTGCATGGATGTATGCATATATTTGACCCTTATGCATAAGTTTGACCTAGTGCGGATAGTTAAAGATTATCAGCAAGACTCAAGTCTTGCTTTGGAGAATCATTGCCTGTTGTATGATCATCCCACCTTGTGAAATAATGGGTTGAAATATGACCATTAAAGACCACAAATTAAAGGCATTAACATATGTGTTGAGTGCTTATAAACTTCTGCATTGAACTGTTCTTTAGAAAAATGTTCAGTCAGCAAAAGCAAACAACGGTACAGGCCTGCTCATTGTCCTATTGGTCAGTATGGAGGAGGAAACAAAAGCAGGAATTGATCTCGAGTCTCCAACGTGTCAATGGATATCTGAACCAAACCAGAGAGTCTTCTACTTTTTTAGTCAACAGCTTCTGATTGCCAACAATCAATTTTCCCTCTAGTGTTTCTTTTAGAGTTTAAGTGAAAGTTGAAAATTGGTTATATAAGTGTTATAGAAGATGAGATTTCATATTAGCTGGAAGTAATTACATGGCTCAGGAGGTAAATGTCCACTAATGCAATGAAGTTGAGTGCCCTCAAGCAAGGTATTAAATCCTAAGATGCCCCTAAAGGCAGCCTTGACATATGTTTGTAAAAGAAAACGAAATTGGAAAGCTTAAGTTGTGGTAAAAGATGCCAAACAGTTCAGTAGATCTGTAAAGTGTTATTCCTTATGGTAAGCTGATTGTTGGCAGGAAACATTTTCAGTAATGAGCTTAAAAGTTACTGTCATCTCCAACCAGACGTCTGATCAATGACTAGTAAAAATACAGTGATTGCTTCAGTTGTTCACAGGCCTTTTTTTCCCCATTTTAAAATTAACAAAGCTCTCCTGAGTTTCACCTTTTTGTTGTTTTTTCTGAAATTGCAACTCCAACTGTCCACTTCCACTGCTAGATCATTTGAAAAGTAGTTTCCAAACTCAATACGATCTGTGAAAAGTGTCATGCTACATCAGTAAGACCCTAATGCTCTAAATTCACAGTAATCCCTAGCAGCAGGCAGAACTCTCAACAGTCTCAAAATGTCACAATGCAGTAGATTCTCCCTAACTGAGGGCAAGCAGGTGCCTCTCCCGTGGCGCACTAATGACCCAATTATATCAATCAGAGGCCTTGATTGGTGCTACACTCCTTTCCCTTTTACTCCATCTCTTTCTCCTTCGCATACAATCTTGTTCCCAGGAGCCACCTGGATTGGATGGTGTGTGTAAGTGCGTGTGTGTGTGTATGTGTGTGGCCCCCTCAAGTACAGCGCAGTACTATGCGCACAAAGATAGCAAGTAGGCGGCATTGATGGTGGCGGAGGAGCAGGAGGACACTACTTGAACACAAAAAGCAGATAGGGGTCTGAATGAGCAAAACCCATTAGACCCTTTTTAATGTTGGGCCCGTGTTTAATGTTCATTAGTGCAGCTGGATCCTGATGAGTACCTGCAAAGGGTTTCACATGAAATCATCATCTTGTTACCAAAAAGCAGGCTACCTGTAGAGGTGAAGGGGGAAGTCTTCAACTCTTTGTGTTGTATAAGAAGTAAAAGAAAAACATTAACCCTCCTACTTTTTAGTTTTCTGCCATGTACGAGTTGAGAAAAACGAGAAGTTTGACTAAAAATCAAACTGAGCTTTTCAGAGACACCCTAAAAAATTAACTGGTGACCTGAACGAACTTAATCGGAGTAGAAGATAAACATTTGTGATGCTTCCAGTTTTGTTTCCTTATGTACAAGTTCAAAAGAATCTGAATTGTGACTAAAAGTGCCATTTTCCAACTCTACTTTTTAGGAATGCAACAAATGATCACCAGAGTTTACTTTATAGAAAAACTCCCAAATCCGATCCTGTTCGATTATTGAACTAGATCACACCTTCAACAGCACTCTTCAGTGTGGGTAATGTTACTGAATGAAAAACATAAAAGCTGGTTACGTATTAGCATCAGGGCGGTGTATTAGAATGAAGTCAGAGGAAGCAGAAATATATCAGAAGCTATTTAAAATAAATTATCTTGTAATGGCCTGAGGAGTCATGTCTGTGTTTTTTTTTCCAGCCATAGGAAGAGCAGTAAAGCTAAAATTTACCAGAAAACAGGAAGGCAGAACATTTTGTGTTTTAACAACTTAAACTAAATTTGGAAATGTTGGCAGCCCTTTGGAAGCCTCTTAGTGAAACTACACTCATATTGATGGGGACACACACAGAGCTTTAGAAATGCTAGACATACTAACTGGTCAGATTGCTGATATGTGAAGCTAAAGACGGTTTAAAAAGTCAACTTTGTTTTTATTTTTCATTGGTAAACCTTCGTTGTAGAAACTTTTTAATGTATGACCTCTTGTGGCAGGAGAGTTAAGAAAAAGCTTGGAATGATGTTCCTATGTCTTCTTTAAATTATTGTTCTTAAAGAGGAAAATTGGCTGAGTCTGTATTCGCAGCTGAAAGCTTTACAAGAGCTGGAGATCAGGAATCTGCTACAAAAAACTTTTTTTTTTTTTAAATCGGCTTTCGTTTTTCTGGCCACTGCTTTATAAGTTATTTCAATTTAAAGGCACTGTATAGTGGTGTATTATTTATTTTTTTTTTTCAAATATACACTGACTATATAACAAAAGGTAATTAAGTATGTAGCTCAACGACATATTTCACAAAGATTTTTCCTAACATCACACTGAAGAAAATAAAGCTCCACAAATTCTGCTTTGTGTTTATTTAGGTTGATGACATCACATGAGACACAAGAACTGACTTGATTGGCTGGCATTAGTAAAACTTGTGGAATTAAAATCAGTTTTTATATGGATTCAGAAACATTTGAGCTCTAAGTGGCTTAACCTAGCCTTTGACAAAAAACATGATTTTTATAACCTCCATTGGACACATGAGTCTGTTTGGAGATATATTTGGCCAGAAATAGTGGGTGGTCTAACGGGTCTGCAAGAAAAAAAAAGGACCTCAAAAGTATGTTATTGTAATGTATTCACGGGTGCACTGATTGCAGTTTTCTGGCTGATCACCAATCTTCAAAAAGGATGACCTGCCGATTTCGATACCAGTATTTTTTTCTTTCGTTTTTTTTTTTTTTTTTTGGTGAAAGTCCACTAAGTTGGCAACGGTAGAGTGACTTGTTAACTGTGCACATGCAGATTGAACTTGGTGGGAGCAGGTCTGCCCTCGCTAACGGCAGAGCAATAGGTGGCAGATTTTCAGATATTTGGAGTTGGATAAGATCAGTAGATAAGATCAGTTTTGCCAATCTGGGCCCATTTAGGGAGTGCGCCCCTAAATGTTTTTTTCAAAAACTTAATTTGGTCACTCCAGTGTGCCCTGATTATCTTCACAAACTGCTTCTGTGTATTTTATTAAAAGCAAATGTATTTGGAGTAAAAACATGGAAATGAGGAGGAAAAAGAGAAAAACTACAAATAAATTTATTCAAATGAACTGGGGTGTAGAAACTTATTTTTTTATGTTATCTCACCGATTGACAACCAACAAAGCAAAACAAACTTAAAAACGGACTATTAAGTGTTGTCCGATACATAATAAACTATGTCAAAACTTAAATGCATTTTACAAAAAAAGCTCTGCATGTCACTTTAAAAAACCTACAGTAAAAGGAAACTTGGATACAAACAAAAGTTTAAGGATTCTCAAAATCGTCTGATTATAGGACAAGCCAGCAATGTCAACCTACTTCCTCTGGACACACACACAGCTCTCAAGAGTGTGACATTTTGGGTGGATATAAAAAAAAAATGGGGCATTTCAGAATGCCTAAACATATTCCATTGGATATAGAAAAGGGCGACGGGAGTGTCTTTTTGGTCAGGCTAGATGACACGTCTGCGCCTTATCTCGAGAGGAATTTCCTCCTCGCCCCTGTGATGTGCGTCAATAACGTGCAACCATTTTCAGCACGCTCTTTTCCCCTCTCTATCCTCCTCCTCCTCTCGCGGCCATCTCAATTAGAGGCACATTAATGAAATAAATAACCATCAACAAACAATGCACTAATAAACACCCCGACTAAAACGAGATTAACCCTGCCCCGTAGATTGTATCCCAGAGAAAAAGAATGCGATTAAAACACCACCAGCGGAGGAGGAGTAGGGGACGGGGGGTGTAGTTTGGAGAAGTCGGAGGGGTGGCGTGTGTGTGTGAGTGTCATGTCAGCCCATCTATCGCTCTCTCCCCTGCTCCATTTTGTTCCTAAATTTTCTATACAAAAGATTAAGGGAGGGGAGAAAAAGGCGAGTGAGCGAGCAGCGAAAGGAAAGAAGGAGGGGGGTACAAAAAAAGAGAAAAGTGCCATCATGGATTTCATTTTTAACCCTGTGCCAATCTCAAAACGACATCCGTCCCAAAAAGCCACAGCGTCCGAAAAAAACACGTTTATTTTTAACATCAAAGCTGAAACCCGGTATCTAGTCTTCACATGATTCAAACCTGCATGTCACACTTTATTTGCTACTTTATGAGGCGATGTTAGGACAGCTAAACGCCTGATAGTAAACACTGTAGTAAAAAAAAAAAAAAGGTGAAAGGAATAACGTCGCTCGAGACGCTTTTTATGCGCAAAGCTAAAATGAAAGTGACGACGCTTATCTCAAAAACAAGGAGCCACACAATGCCGTTTAATGTGCGTCCAACAAAGACAATTAGTCGGGCTGAATACGTTCGCCTTCAACTCAACTTACACAAAATTAGACACTTTTTAAATTTGGCTTTTACCCCCATGCTTTGACATCCGAATTCTATCAACTCTAGTTTACTTTCCAACTCGAACATCGCATTGTTTTATTATTAGAGTTGCCCAAATTCACTCCTCCTGACAGCAGCTCCCAACTTACTTTAAGTTGCTTAAATTTGAAACAAATTCTTCTTTTTAACACTCCGAGCGACTTTTCGAGCACTTGCGACCATTTTAAAGTGGCGTTAAAAATCGCCCCGACCTACCGAGTCGACTTGTTCAAACTGTTACGCTGAGGGGGCTTTTTCGGTGAAAACAGCGGTTTTCTCTCTCCCCTTATTTTCCTGTTTTTTACCGTCACGTCACGGACTTGAGACGAGGCTAAAACGCATGTCGTCCACGCGCGCACCGACACAACACCCGGTTTTTACATACATGACCCAACGGAAAGTGTGTCCGGAGCGAGCGAACGCGCGCTTACATGCATACCATACATACGTGCTTCATGCCAATCACTCCACATGCTAACACACACACGCGCGCGCGTGTGTCTCTCCTTGTGTGCGCGCGCGAGAGAGCTAACTGCACATGAAAGAAGCAGAGAGATACAAAACACATCAACAACTACCATTATCCCGCTCGCGAGCGAGAAGAGGGGAGAAAAAAAAGGCAACAAGAGTCGCAGTTAAATTCTCCATTTTTGGAAATGTTTCATCACCGCTGTGTCATGCCACCGAGTGTAAAAGTGTACACACGGGCTATGTAAACATAGTAGTGGGAAAAATTGAAATGGATAAATGAAGATATAGGATATATGTTGAAAGTAAAGACTCAGTGTACTTACGGGAGAGGCGGCGAGGAGATTAATGACACGACACGTCATGATTACGTTTCACTTGAATTAAATACATTACGAGTTGGGAAAAAAATGGAAATCAGGGTTGTATACAAGCATACGCCGTTTCCCCCTCCCTCCCTCCGTTTGGTCACCCTCTCCTCTCTCACTCTCTCCTCCTCCTCCTCCTTCATCTCCCTTTCTTTTCTTTCTCCCCTTCTTTTCTTTCTTCTTCTATTCACTACCCCCCCCCCCCAATTTATCGTACAGGAGTGAGTGAATAGGGGAGAGCAAAGGAGAAGTGGGAGGGAGAGTGATGTAGGTTGGAAATGTTAATTATAATCTCAGCACGGGCTCCATTTTACAACGCTGTCATCTCTTCACATTTGTATCCTAAATATGGCATCTGGGTTGGAGGGCAGCTGACAGTTTAGACACATTTTTTTTTTTTTGTTTTCAGAAGGGGTGAAGGAGAAGGAGAAAGTTTCTCACCAATGGAAGTGTTATAAAAGTGATGGAGGGGATGGGGAAGGGGGGTACAAGAGGCAGTTTAAATGCTGTAGCGAACCACCCCGGAAGCACATGGCCAGGGGAAGAAACAAAAGTGCACATATTTGGGTTCCAACATGAGGGTAAGTGACTGCATGGGTCCTTCAGGAGGAGAGAGCCAGTCCCCAGTCAAAAAATAAAGAAAAATATGTAAAGAAAAAAAAGTATTATTTTTACACAATATGTAAAATAAACTAAAAAATAAAATAAACTGTTGAACTTAAAGAAACTAGATTTTAAGAATGAAAATTTCAAGCGCACGTTCGGACACAGTCATCCAGCTAACCCTCATCTTCACTGCTACTCTTGGATGGAAATAAAACAATATATGCACAAATCAGGCAAAACTTTATGACCGCTGACAGGTGAAGTGAACAAGTCAGATTATGTTTACATTGTGGCACCTGTTAGTGGCGATGAGATTCTGGGCGCGTTGGTGAACCTCATGACCTCGAAGTTGATGTGTTTAGAAGCAGGAAAAACGGGGAAGCGTTCGAATGTGACACATTTGGGTCAGGGCATATCCAAAACCTCAGTGGTGCATCCCGGGTCTGCAGCGGCCCATATATATTTTGTAAGTATTTTGTAAGTGTTCCAAAGAGTCCAAAAGTTCAGCAGAAAACTCCCCAGGGGTGAAATAAAGTTGTACTAATGACCCCAATTGAGAGAGAAAAGGGTCATTAATGCGTAGCTTTTTCTCAAAAAATTTGTGTAAAAATTCAGTTTTGTGCTTACAATTGGAAAAATAAATTTTACATGTTCAAGAAAGAAAATAAATGAGCAAGGAACTGGCTCTCATTGCCCTTTGCTGGCTATAAAAAGCCTTGTGCTGTCTGCACAGTGCTGTGTAAGATGTCAATTCTACTAAAATAGTTTATTTATCCCAAAGGGAAATGAAATATTATTATAACCCATACTATCGGAGCATCTTCAAAGAGTCGTTTTTGGATCATGATGCTGTGGGCAGGAAGGATCTCCAGTAGCAGTCAGTCTTGCAATGAATCCGAAGAGACTGCTGACTGAAGACTGTTGCTCTATGACAGTCAAGCTAAGCTAGCAACTCAAAATCTAGGCAGCAGAGATGTTGTTCCACACTAGCATGACCTGGTTGACACAATCAGTTGTTGTCAAGAACTGCTAATCCACCTCAGTAGCTTTTGCCGCTTTAAATGCGCACCTGGTTGGATGTTTAAGAAGCCAGGCAGACAGATGTTGGATGTTTTGGTCCTGCTCTGCAGCCATGAAGCCTCCCTTTTAAGGTTGTAGTTCAGGTTTTGTTTGAGCTTTTGAGATGCTAATCAGCTGCTTCCAGTTGTAAAAACGGTACCTACAGGAAATGGTTGATTACATAATACGAAAGCAAGTTCAAATCTAGTTTCATGTAAACAGTCAGATTATAGAGGATAAAAACTGCTTTGGTTGTCACGGCTGAACTCAAAAATACTCGACAGTTGCTTTGATAGAAATCAATGCTTCTTTAAATAGAAATTTAGCAAAATTACTACAAAGGTTATTGCTAATACTGATAGCTCACTTGTTAGCACTGTTGACTGGTAGCAAGAAGGTCCTGGGTTCATATGCCGACCTAGGGACTTTCTGCATGGAGTTGACCTGTGCAAGATGTGCTGCACCACCTGTTTCAAAGACTTAATATTTTGTTTTTACTTATTTTCATTTTAATATCCCAACTTCTTCAAATATAATCAACACAAATCAATTAAATTCCTAGCTTAAATGACTACGCTACTGTTCTTTTAAAAAGAACAAAATCTTCTAGATCTTTCTCATATTTAATTTTACTAGTACTTTCTAGTAGTGACACCACCAGATCACTTTCCTTTACCTACATAATTGCCTTGCAAACATTAAATACCCCTCATAAACAGTGTTATGCTGTTTGTTTTATCACATACAAGTTTATACAGTGTTAAGTGACCGTAAGGAAACCATTTCTTTTTATAATTGACGGCAAGCCAACGGCAACACAATTTGTCGGAGGATGTTATTCACGTTCATTTCAGTCTTTAGACCCAGAACAAGTTTGTTGTTACGTCTTGAACATTTCAGCCCATGTGGAGGTGAGAAAACTCTCCCAGATGGATTTTTACACAGTTACAATTATGTGGCAAAGTTGCTACTGGGAGGAGAAGAGATCAAGAAAGAGACACTGAAAGTCTACGACTTTGACTGATGTTGCAAGTTTTGGTTATATCAGATGGACTGTGGGAACCTGCCTGGATGAACATCCCAGATCTGCACACAGTTGCGTCTGATATGGGATGTAGCCATTTGAAGTGTGTCCTATTGTTGTTGGCCTTGAAGAAAGTTATTTTCACATGCCAGCTCCTTTGCGAGCCCAAAATATTTTTCAGGTCTCTGTCCTCAGCTGCATTTGCTCCATTTGTATTAAGCGAAACTTTTCTCTCACAGTTATCCGCTGTACTCATTGCTCAGAGTCCTGACACCACGGTTGAGTTCAGGGTCGAATGTCAACCATCGCAAAGTCAAACCTTTTTGTACTGAAAAGAGTTAGTGAAAACTCTGAAAAATTCTCATATGTCCCTCAAGTCATCTCTGACTTGTGGCAACAAAACTTGTAAATGTGGTCAAAAAGTGAAAGGTAAAAAGCTGTTTATATGTCATATGCAGGGGTTCCCTGAGAAAGCCAGGTGGTAAGGGCTCTAGCGTAGTCCACCAGCGGTCTACCGTGTTTTTGCGTCAATAAATGTTAAAAGTTACAAAAATTTGGAGGTGCACACATGAGCAGGCTTTATAATTTCAAAATAATAACTTGTGAGGCCAACAGACAGCTGTGGTGATGGCGCAGTTGGTACGCAATTGATGCGCACTCTCTTGGCTAACTTCTGTACAATGTGTCCAATGTTTGCTAAAAATGCTAATCAGTGTTGTGCTTGGTCACCCTTTTGTATTTGTTTTAACATTTTCAACATGTGCTTCCCTAGCTTATTTACATTTAGTTCTCTCCTGCCCTTTTCCTTTGAGAAAACTATAATATTAATGTAGCCAAACTCTCAAAGTTTCACATATTGTTAGGTTTTCTTTGTCAGAAAGGAAAATCAGTGTCAAAATCATGATGGGAAGGACTTTGCATTTAATTTTCTAAAGAGCGCATGAACTTGGGGTTCCTTTCACACACGTCAAGTGACAAAATCTGTTGATATTTTAGCAATAGGCTACTTAACTCTGATCACAGAGTAATATTAGAAGTGATTAACAGCGAGAAGCTTGGTCTTTTCTTTGACGTAATCGTAAACTACCTTGCTGCCTGTGTCTAACTCCTGAGCACTTCCAATGGCAATTGGATGCTGTTGAACCTTCAGCTTTCAATTTATGTGAAGTTTTAAGCAAAGAGGACAGTGTCTGATTTACTTTGAATTGAGAAGAGAGGCAACAATTGTCTATCAGAAGTTTTCAAGAGCCAGATACATAGGTGTACCATCTAAAACGAGCCTGGATACACACACAAACGTGTATACACTTGCACAAAAACACACCAGTCACCACATTCTTACCTGTGAGGGTAAATGTCAATGTCTAATGGCACCATGAAAATATGAACTGAATGTGCGCAAAAACATTTTTATTTGAACAAGTTCCTGCACAGTGCTTGTGTTGACTGACGTGTCAACCGAGTTAAAACATTGTGCTGTTCATGATGTATGTGTTCATTTAAAGCTTCACAAGACCCAAACTGCGTCTCAAAGAATCTGTGATAAGATTTTACTTCAACTTAACACAGTTGAGTATTTATAAATCACATTACATTAAAAAACAATAACTTTACTCCTTAACTTACCGGTTCATAAAAAAAAAAAAAAACTTGAAGGAAAAAACCAGCTTTACCATTGTAAGTGGCTAACAGTCAGCCAGTCGCTGTATTTTTGCACGTCGTTCATATTTTGTCCATAAATCTTTGGGACTTCAGCAAGTTAGCCTGATTAGCAGTCAGGCTAACTATGCCAACCCAAAACTGCAACAATGTGAACTACCTTTTTTTTTCTTCTTTAAAATAAGAGGGCCAAACATAGATACAAGATGTCAAGCTTAAAGTAATCATGTTAATTTCTCACACTTGCCTTATAAAACAAGAAACTGGTGAGTTGTTAGCAGCTAAATGGCCTTTTACCAGACAGATCAGGTTCTTGAGACATTTTGCGGCATTTTACGAGATCTCCTTCCCCTCCTACTGAAGACCGACAATTACAGGCAATTTCATAAAAAAAAGATATCCAGCATTTGGGAGACAGTATTGTCTGCCATCTTCTGCGTTTTAATTGTCACTTCTACCTTTGAATGTTCGTCCCAACATGTGGTAAGGTTCCAGTCAGAACAAAAGAAAAGTTGGAACATTATCAGCAACAGGCCTGCTTTTTTTTTTTTCCCCCTACATTTAAATGTGCTGTGCTCACACGCTGTGTAAAGGTAAATGTTGGCTCAGAAATTCAAATGTCTTTGCTGACGCAGAACATATCTCCTGGATCAGCCATTGTAAGCCCGCTATTGTGTGACTGACTTAGTGTCTGTGGCATGTGTGCGGCGCACGCTCGCCTGCCGCGCGCGGTACTCTCGCAAATCAACGCGCGTCTGGGCCCGTTTCTGCACGTCAGCGGGTTAGATCCATGTATGCATGTGCATATATGTAGGTATGTCCGTGTCTGTCGTCGTCCCTGCGAGTGCGTGTGTGTTTGTGTGCACGCACTTGGTACATATGTGCCACAATGGCATCATCACCCGCCCCTGACGCTTTGATTGTTTTCTCCGCCGCAGCAGAAATGCACCAATTAATATGCAGAGAGTGAGTGAGACAGAGACACACACACACACACACACACACACACACACATATAAATACAAAAAAACAAAACAAAAAAAAAAAAAAAAAAAAAAAAACAGCCGTGAGGGAGGGGAGATGAGGAGGGAAGTGCGATGGGGGGAGCAAAAAGGGGGATGAAGGGGGGGAGGGTTGAAGAGATGGCACAGAGAGAGAGAGAAAGAATTGGAGAGATGAAATGAAAGATGAGGAATGAGAGTGTGTGTTTGTGGCGGATAAGGGCGTAGATGGGAAGGAGAGGGGCGCGGGTGGAGGAGGGGGTGGGGGCGAAATCTAATAGATGTTTGAGTAAAACAAGAGAGAGTGAGAAAGAAAGGAGTGAGGGATGAGGAGGAGAGGAGGAGGATCAATATGCACATATTCAGTGAGATATGGTGGGAAATCAATTGAAAGGAGGGGTGGAGAAATTGATTTGGGGGAAGGAAAGCGGGGGGGTGAGGAGTAGGAGGAGGAGGCGCAGGTGTGTGTGCGAGGAAGGAGGAGTGCAGAGGTGGAGTGATATGTGGCTACGGCTGCTGTCCTTTTTGTCGCAGTGTCAGGGTATTGATACTGTAATACCCCCCAACCCCCAGCACACACACCCCAACACACACACACACACACCATCACAATGCTGTCGCGGCGACGCCTACTGGCACAATGCAGCCACAATACTGGGGGCACTGAAGCATCATACACACACACACACACGCACGCGCGCACACACACACACACACTCAGAGCAGAAGAGGCCAGATAGACGTCGAAAAAAAGAGAAGGAATCAAACAGGAGAAAAAGAAGGGAGGAGACAAGTAAGGAGGGTGGGGGGAAAGGTGGAGATTAAGATGGAGAGATGAGGAGAAAGAAAGAGGGACGGGGAGAAGGGGGACATGGGTTGATGGAGAGACGGCAGCAAGGGAAGGAATGAAGGAGGGAGGTGGAGGAGAGGAGATAGGTTGGGATAATGTTACATGTGTAAAAATGCCGGAGGGTGTGTGTGAGTGCGTGTATGTGTGTGGGTGTGCGTGTGTGTGTGTGTGCCCGTAGAAACATGTTTAATGGCTTTTGTGATTGGAGGGAAGGTAGTGTGAGGTGTATGTTCTTAGTTTGGTGTTTTATTAACTGGTGGATTCAGCATGTAAAACACACACTCACACACACACACGCACACACACACGTGTGTTTCATTTTATGTGTCGGGGCAATCTGTTTAATATATTGGGCAATACGTTTAACGGTTACGTCAAAACGGATCATATTTTTACTTTGGGACAATAAGTGTTGTGATTTAATGTCGATTATATTTCATTTTACGAAGATGTCATCACGTCTTTAAGATCTGAAAATGTTGCGCAATTTATATTCGTTCACATAGAAAGAAAAAGCAGATAAATACAGAAATGTTTCCAAGATTTCTTAGAGTACCGTCGGCTTCCTAAAATAATGGCTCAAGTCATTTTTAATTTGTTTTGCCATAAGTGATTTTAAAAAGTAATTTAAAAAAAAAAAAGAGAAAATGAATGGGAAAATGAAGCCCAAAGGGTAAAAAAAGGGTCAACCCGGGCCGAAGTGCCGTTTTTTCCTCTCGTCTGACGACTTTTGAACGAAGGAGTACGAGATCCTGCGAATCCGCAGGTTATAAACGAATTTGTTTGGTTGCTTTAAGAAGCGTGCTTTCAGTTATTGGTGCCAAACCTAAATTCCTGGCAGAAAATGTAAAAATATACATATTATTCTAAATAAGTAAAATACACCATGCCTGCTCTGACCTCTCTTTCTGAAAATTTCTGTGCTGGCATATTACTGTACCCCCACCACCAACCCCGACATGTTCTCTCATTTACAAAAGAAAACCCTTGGCTGGCTGCCTATAAGTCAGTTTATCCGCCTGAGATGACCAACGTCCCTCTTTTTTCTTTTTCTTCATACAGTGTGTGTGAGTGTGTGTGTATGATCTATAGTTCCCTGCCTCTCTCCATAACCCCCTCCCCTCTCTTCCCGTCCCTCCCTCACCCTAACCCTTCTTAATATGATGTAAAAAGCTAATCGCATGCAAATGTCTGTTGTCCCGGTAACCGGGCCTGAAAAATCCCTTTGATGTTTCCCCCGACTCATTCTCTTCACGTTCTCTTTGTTCGCCACAGTCTCGCTGCTTTGTCAACATCCCCCCCTTTTTTTTTTTTACCCCGCGCGCACTCTCTCCTCCATCTATTCTGCGGCTCTCTTGGTTCTCAACGTTGGAAGAAAAAAAAAAGTTCGAACTCTACTTTGTGTCTCCCTCTTTCTATAAGCCCCCCCGCCCCTTTTTTTCTTTTTTTTTAAATTCCCCTCCCTGTTTCTCCCCTTGACTGTGCCTCTCTGTCTGTCTGCCCCTTAGCCCTCGCTCATTTCCCATCATTCCCACCTACTGTCTCCTGTCCTTCTCCTCTGTCGCTCCCATTCTCATTCCCTCTGTTATGTCCCTTCCTGTCGCTCCCCCTCCCCAAGCCTTTTTACTTTATCTCCCACTCCTCTCTCGGTGCCCCTCACATGCACAGATGGACTCTGAAGCTGCCCTCCCTCCTTAAGGGAATTTGATCCCTGGAACTATTTGATATGGCTCTGTACTGTAGTTATCTAATCATTCTGCTCTTTGTGCGGCCGCGGCAGCACAGCTGGTTTCCACAGAGGAGACCACGCACTCATTACGGCGAGTTCGAGGGCTTACAAGGTTACAAGGCCCCCCGTGTTAGGCCATACGAGGCGGGAAGGGGGGTGGAAATAAAAAACTCAATTGGTGCACTTTAAATTTAAAGTCCAGTTTTAATTCAGAACAGAGAAGTAAAAAAAAAAAAAGACAACCGTAACGTAGGCGAAACATGCATTTCTAACATTCCACTTTGCTTAAAAACAACAAAAAAACAATGTAAACATCCGGCAGAGTTCATCATACACCAAATGCGAGGAGGAAAAAAAGTTTTGTTTACAATGACACCGTTCACAAAAGTGAGAAAATGTATGCTGCAGTATAAATGAATGATGGTGTTTATTACATCGCTTCCAATATAATGCAATGTACCAAACAGCTGAAGGCTGCGAAGTGTGCCGACTTCTTCAAGCCAACAAATTAGATATTGATTCAAAAATGGCTCAATAGCCATTTGCAACTTTTCAATACGGATGCAGATATGAAACGTGAAACCAGCCACAAACTGCGGCAGCGGACTGCCTCTCCTGCATCGTGTAAGTCTGTACCTTAAACATGACATTCTCTTTTTTAAATGAACATGTTTTTAATTACACTGTATCTGTTTGAAATAGCTACATTTTGGTAAGCCGTATGCGTCTTTCTTTCTGTGTAATTTCCATATCCGAGTGTGTAAATAGCAGTGTAACAAATAGCTATTAATAGGTTTACAGCAAGTGTTGCAGAATCGAGGAGGAAGCGAAAGTTATTTTTATCCCTCCCTATGCTAGTTTTGAGGTCTCTTAAAGGAATGGTTTGACATCTTGGGGATATGTTGTTTTTTTCCCCTTGTTCTATGAAAAGATACCAGTTGCATGTTTTTGTTGAAAAAAAAAAAATAAATTAGAGAAGATGGCAACCACAAAAACCAGAAGCAGATATTAGCTCAGCGTCTAGTCAATTCAAATATGAATAGACAAAACTGCACTCTGTGGCTGTTTAGCTTGTTTGTTTCCAATGTTAGCATCAAATCTGCATTAGCCACTTCGACGTGGTTTGTCCATGCAGGCAGCTCTGAACAAGGCAGTAAGTAATGTTATTTATAAAAAATGACAAAACCACGTATGGACTGAAAATGTAACTTGAATTGTTCAATAATAAGTGCTTCACAAAATTTAGGAAAATTTGAAGACGTTTCCAAGTCGTAAGGTTAAAAAAAAGTGGAGCTGAGCAATGATTTTATAAAAGTACAAACATTGACCTAACAGAAACAAAGCTCTACAACGGAGGCTGAGAAATAACAATTCTGTGACTCCATGAAGTTCAACATATTTACGTTCAGGTGTGGTACTTTTAAAGTGAACTACTAAACCACATTTGGCTAACATAAGCTAACTAACGTAGTACTATTCCAACTGCTGGTTGTTTCGCTCATCTAGCACTTTAAATGATAGCATTTTTTTTGTGTGTGTCTTTGCTCCAGAGTCTTCTGTAAGAAACATATAAAACACAGGTTGGTTCTTTGATATGTTCAGATAAATTACATAAAATTCAGTCCAGTCAAAATCATTCTAAATTAGTCAAAAACACTTTCAGTAAGGGAAATGGAATGGCAGGTAGAAATAAAACAGTATCTTGAACAACAATGGCTTCCGCCAAAAGAACATAAAAATGTGCTTGAAATCAGAAAGGTGAATAAAGGTCCAAATAAGGTCATATTTTGAAGTCTAAACGTGATTGAAAGACGGGATTGAGGTCGCTAACACAAGCTAATAAAGCCTGACATTCAGAATGTTTGCTTAGGCTAAATTTGGACAGAACATATGAGATCCAGAAGTTACATTTTCACCAACAACTAGCCTGTCCAACAGCACCTACGTCTTTGTGCTAAGTGTTGTTGGACAACTTTATCTCCACATCTCAGATCTGTCTTAAGCACTTCAAGGTCAATTCGTGACTTCGGTAAGCACATATTTCCACTGGAGCTTCACAAAGAAATTCCACTCAGCAATTCTGGAAATTAATATTGCAAAAAT